>NC_083326.1:30552829-30842880 GCF_963455315.2 Globicephala melas | reverse complement strand
ATGCTATTGAATCCCTGTCTAATGCTTTTAGGTTTTTCCCATCACCTTATATTACTTCTGGAGGTACCACTTTTTCTTCGTCTTCACAAGGACCTTACATTTGGTGACCTAACTGTACTGCCCAGTTCTCAGTAGTCCCAAAATATATGCAATAGAATGTTTAATATTTCTTTTCACTTAACCCAAGCTTTTATGAGACTGTTAACATAGGAATTATAATAGGTAAGTAAGGTTAACCTCCATTTATATCTCTAGTTATGTGAGTTCCACTTTGTAGTCATTTCAAATGCTTGGAGGAGGCTCATTAACTTTACAAGGTAAGACTAGATTTACAGAACAAATACATATATGGAGAAAGCAACACCTGCAGGTTCTGTTTATATTGGAGGTTTTCTGTTGCCATTTCCTCACTCTAATGCAGATGCATTTTACAGGATTACTTTTTATTTTTTTTCTTTTTTACATCTTTATTGGAGTATAATTTCTTTACAATGGTGTGTTAGTTTCTGCTTTATAACAAAGTGAACCAGTTATACATATACAAATGTTCCCATATCTCCTCCCTCTTGCATCTCCCTCCCTCCCACCCTCCCTATCCCACCCCTTTATGTGGTCACAAAGCACTAAGCTGATCTCCCTGTGCTATGCAGCTGCTTCCCACTAGCTATCTATTTTAGTTTTGGTAGTGTATATATGTCCATGCCTCTCTCTCGCTTTGTCACAGCTTACCCTTCCCCCTCCTCATATTCTCAAGTCTGTTCTCCAGTAGGTCTGTGTCTTTATTCCTGTCTTACCCCTAGGTTCTTCATGACAATTTTTTTTCTTAAATTCCATATATATGTGTTAGCATACGGTATTTGTCTTTCTCTTTCTGACTTACTTCACTCTGTATGACAGACTCTAGGTCTATCCACCTCGTTACAGATAGCTCAATTTCGTTTCTTTTTATGGCTGAGTAATATTCCATTGTATATATGTACCATATCTTCTTTATCCATTCATCCGATGATGGGCACTTAGGTTGTTTCAATCTCCGGGCTATTGTAAATAGAGCTGCAATGAACATTTTGGTACATGACTCTTTTGGAATTATGGTTTTCTCAGGGTATATACCCAGCAGTGGGATTGCTGGGTCATATGGTAGTTCTATTTGTAGTTTTTTAAGCAAACTCCATACTGTTCTCCATAGTGGCTGTACCAATTCACACTCCCACCAGCAGTTCAAGAGGGTTCCCTTTCTCCACACTCTCTCCAGCATTTACTGTTTCTAGATATTTTAATGATGGCCATTCTGACTGGTGTGAAATGATATCTCATTGTAGTTTTGATTTGCATTTCTCTAATGATGTTGAGCATTCTTTCATGTGTTTGTTGGCAGTCTGTGTATCTTTTTTGGAGAAATGTCTGTTTAGGTCTTCTGCCCATTTTTGGATTGGGTTGTTTGTTTTTTTGTTATTGAGCTGCATGAGCTGCTTGTAAATTTTGGAGATTAATTCTTTGTCAGTTGCTTCATTAGCAAATATTTTCTCCCATTCTGAGGGTTGTCTTTTGGTCTTGTTTATGGTTTCCTTTACTCTGCAAAAGCTTTGACGTTTCATTAGGTTCCGTTTGTTTATTTTTATTTCCATTTCTCTAGGAGGTGGGTCAAAAAGTATCTTGTTGTGATTTATGTCATAGAGTGTTCTGCCTATGTTTTCCTCTAAGAGTTTGATAGTTTCTGGCCTTACATTTAGCTCTTTAATACATTTTGAGCTTATTTTTGTGTATGGTGTTAGAGAGTGATCTTATCTCATACTTTTACATGTAGCTGTCCAGTTTTCCCAGCACCACTTATTGAAGAGGCTGTCCTTTCTCCACTGTACATTCCTGCCTCCTTTATCAAAGATGCGGTGACCATATTTGCTTGGGTTTATCTCTGGGTTTTCTATCCTGTTCCATTGATCGATCTTCCTGATTTTGTGCCAGTACCATACTGTCTTGATTACTGTGGCTTTGTAGTATAGTCTGAACTCAGGGAGCCTGATTCCTCCAATTCCTTTTTTTTTTCTCAAGATTGCTTTTGCTTTCAGGGTCATTTGTGTTTCCATACAAATTGTGAAATTTTTATTCAACTTCTGTGAAAAATGCCAGTGATAGTTTGATAGGGATTGCATTGAATCTATAGATTGCTTTGGGTATTAGAGTCATTTTCGCAATGTTGATTCTTCCAACACAAGAACATGGTATATCTCTCCGTCTATTTGTATCATCGTTAATTTCTTTCATCAGTGTCTTATAATTTTCTGCATACAGGTCTTTTGTCTCCTTAGGTAGGTTTATTCCTAGATATTTTATTTTATTTTTTTTGCAATGGTAAATGGGAGTGTTTTCTTCATTTCACTTGCAGATTTTTCATCATTATTATATAGGAATGCCAGAGATTTCTGTGCATTAATTTTGTATCCTGCTACTTTACCAAATTCATTGATTAGCTCTAGTAGTTTTCTGGTAGCATCTTTAGAATTCTCTATGTATAGTACCATGTCATCTGCAAACAGTGACAGCTTTATTCCTTCTTTTCTGATTTGGATTCATTTTATTTCCTTTTCTTCTCTGATTGCTGTGGCTAAAACTTGCAAAACTGTGTTGAATAAGAGTGGTGAGAGTGGGCAACCTTGTCTTATTCCTGACCTTAGTGGAAATGCTTTCAGTTTTTCACCATTGAGGCCGATGTTGGCTGTGGTTTTGTCAGATATGGCCTTTATTATGTTGATGAAATTTCCCTCTATGCTTACTTTCTGGAGGGCTTCTATCATAAATGGGTGTTGAACTTTGTCAGAAGTTTTCTCTGCATGTATTGAGATGATCATTTCGTTTTTCTCCTTCAATTTGTTAATATAGTGTATCACATTGATTGATTTGCATATATTGAAGAATCCTTGCATTCCTCGAATAAACCCCACTTGATCACGGTGTATGATCCTTTTAATGTGCTGTTGGATTCTGTTTGCTAGTATTTTGTTGAGGATTTTTCATCTATGCTCATCAGTGATATTGGCCTGTAGTTTTCTTTCTTTGTGACATCCTTGTCTGGTTTTGGTATCAGGGTGATGGTGACCTTGTAGGATGAGTTTGGGAGTGTTCCTCCCTCTGCTATATTTTGGAAGAGTTTGAGAAGGATAGATGTTAGCTCTTCTCTAAATGTTTGATAGAATTCGCCTGTGAAGCCACCTGGTCCTGGGCTTTTGTTTGTTGGAAGATTTTTAATCACAGTTTCAATTTCAGTGCTTGTGATTGGTCTGTTCATATTTTCTATTTCTTCCTGATTCAGTCTTGGTACATTGTGCATTTCTAAGAATTTGTCCATTTCTTCCAGGTTATCCATTTTATTGGCATAGAGTTGCTTGTAGTAGTCTGTCATGATCTTTTGTATTTCTGCAGAGTCAGTTGTTACTTCTGCTTTTTCATTTCTAATTCTATTGATTTGAGTCTTCTCCCTTTTTCTTGATAAGTCTTGCTAATGGTTTATCAATTTTTCTTATCTTCTCAAAGAACCAGCTTTTAGTTTTATTGATCTTTGCTATCGTTCCTTTCATTTCTTTTTCATTTATTTCTGATCTGATGTTTATGATTTCTTTCCTTCTGCTAACTTTGGGGGTTTTTTGTTCTTCTTTCTCTAATTGTGTTAGTTGCAAGGTTAGGTTGTTTATTTGAGATGTTTACTGTTTCTTAAGGTAGGATTGTATTGCTATAAACTTCCCTCTTAGAACTGCTTTTGCTGCATCCCATAGTTTTTGGGTCATCGTGTCTCCATTGTCCTTTGTTTCTAGGTATTTTTTGATTTCCTCTTTGATTTCTTCAGTGATCATTTCGTTGTTAAGTAGTGTATTGTTTCGCCTCCATGTGTTTGTATTTTTTACAGATCTTTTTCTGTAATAGATATCTAGTCTCATAGCATTGTTGTCAGAAAAGATGCTTGATATGATTTCAATTTTCTTAAGTTTACCAAGGCTTGATTAGTGACCCAAGATATGATCTATCCTGGAGAATGTTCCATGAGTACTTGAGAAAAATGTGTATTCTATTGTTTTTGGATGGAATGTCCTATAAATATCAATTAAGTCCATCTTGTTTAATGTATCATTTAAAGCTTGTGTTTCCTTTTTTATTTTCATTTTAGATGATCTGTCCATTGTTGAAAATGGAGTGTTAAAGTTCCCTACTGTAGATTTCTCCTTTTATGTCTGTTAGTATTTGCCTTATGTACTGAGGTGCTCCTATGTTGGGTGCAAAAATATTTACAATTGTTATATCTTCTTCTTCGATCGATCCCTTGATCATTATTTAGTGTCCTTCTTTTATTCTTCTAATAGTCTTTATTTTAAAGTCTATTTTGTCTTATATGAGAATTGCTACTCCAGCTTTCTTTTGGTTTCCATTTGTGTGGAATATCTTTTTCCATCTCTTTACTTTCAGTCTGTATGTCTCTCTAGGTCTGAAGTGGGTCTCCTGTAGACAGCATATATATGGGTCTTGTTTTTTTATCCATTCAGCCAATCTGTGTCTTTTGGTTGGAGCATTTAATCCATCTACATTTAAGGTAATTATTGAAATGTATGTTCCTATTCCCATTTTGTTAATTGTTTTGGGGTCATTATTGTAGGTCTTTTCCTTCTCTTCTGTTTCTTGACTAGAGAAGTTCCTTTAACATTTGTTGTAAAGCTGATTTGGTGGCGCTGAACTCTCTCAGCTTTTGCTTGTCTGTAAAGGTTTTAATTTCTCCATCAACCCTGAATGAGATCCTTGCTGGGTAGAATAATTTTGGTTGTAGGTTTTTCTCCTTCATAACTTTAAATATGTCCTGCCAGTCCCTCCTGGCTTGCAGATTTTCTGCTGAAAGTCCAGTTGTTAACCTTATGGGGATTCCCTTATATGTTATTTGTGTTTTTTCCCTTGCTGCTTTTAATATGTTTTCTTTGTGTTTAATTTTTGACAGTTTGATTAATATGTGTCTTGGCGTGTTTCTCCTTGGATTTATCCTGTATGGGACTCTCTATGCTTCCTGGACTTGATTAACTATTTCCTTTCCCATATTAGGGAATTTTTCAACTCTAATCTCTTCAAATATTTTCTCAGTTCCTTTCTTTTTCTCTTCCTCTTCTGGAACCCCCATAATTCAAGTGTTGGTGTGTTTAATGTTGTCCCAGAAGTCTCTGCAACTGTCCTCAGTTCTTTTCATTATTTTTTTCTTTATTCTGCTCTGCAGTATTTATTTCCACCATTTTTTCTTCCATGTCACTTATCTGTTCTTCTGTCTCAGTTATTCGGCTATTGATCCCTTCTAGAGTATTTTTAATTTCATTTATTGTGTTGTTCATCATTGATTGTTTCATCTTTAGTTCTTCTAGGTCCTTGTTAAATGTTTCTTGCATTTTTCCTATTCTATTTCCAAGATTTTGTATCATCCTTACTTTCATTATTCTGAATTGTTTTTCAGGTAGACTGCCTATTTCCTCTTCACTTGTTAGGTCTGGTTGGTTTTTATCTTGCTCTTTCATCTGCTGTGTGTTTTTCTGTGTTCTCATTTTGCTTATCTTACTGTGTTTGGGGTCTCCTTTTTTGCAGGCTGCAGGTTCATAATTCCCGTTGTTTTGGTGTCTGTCCCCAGTGGCGAAAGTTGGTTCAGTGGGTTGTGTAGGTCCTGGTGGAGAGGACTAGTTCCTGTGTTCTGGTGGATGAAGCTGGATCTTGTCTCTCTCGTGGGCAGGTCCACGTCTGGTGGTGTCTTTTGGGGTGTCTGTGGACTTTTATTATGATTTTAGGCAGCCTCTCTTCTAAAGAGTGTGGTTCTGTTCCTGTCTTGCTAGTTTTTTGGCATAGGGTGTCCAGCACTGTAGCTTGCTGATCGTTGAGTGAAGCTGGGGGCTGATGTTGCGATGGAGATCTCTGGGAGATTTTCGCCATTTGATATTATGTGGAGCTGTGAGGTCTCTTGTGGACCTGTGTCCTGAAGTTGGCTCTCCCACCTCAGAGCCACAGCACTGACTCCTGGCTGCAGTATCAAGAGCCTTTCATCGACACGGCTACCCCAAGGTCCAGCAGAGGCAACAGATGGTGTCCAGACATCAAGTGAAGGAGGCTCACATGCTTATATCATAGGCATCCGCCTGAGGGACAGGTGCCTAATTAGCACATTAATCTAGGAGTTCTGCCTGTATATTAGATTACTGTTTCTTCTCTTCTGCTAATGTTGGAGGGCCTCCTGCAGAGGCAGAGGATGGCTCTCTCTCACCATGAGGACAAGGAAACTGGCAGCAGAAGTTCTGGGAAGTACTACTTGGCATGAAACCTTCCAGAGTTTCACAGGATTACTTTTTATGTAAGAAAATGGACAGGCAATAAAATGCAGATGGCAAGGTTCCTCTTCCATCAGGCACTCAGGTGAGAGGATGCACCCAAAGACTCTGAATTTTATGAGGGGTTAATGCAATTAATGTATTTTACATTATTTTGAATAACAAACAACATTGTCCCAAACCTCTGTTTCAGGTAGCATATTTTCTAAACAAATTCACATCTTTTAAGTAAACTTTAAAAACAAGTATAAGATTATTCTTAGTTCTAAATTATTTTTATCTGCTTTAACTAGTTCTTCTTTCCAGAGACTAGACGATGAAATAATTAAATTGAGTGTTTCTTATTTTCATTCAGCTTTGACTAGTGCTTAATTCTAAAGCTTAACTATTTTGAGCATATGATGAAGGAACAAGCTGTGACTATTATGCAGTCATCCTTCACTATTATCAAGTATTATCTAATAAGCATTCAATCATTAGAAGTAGGAAAATATACAGAATACATAAATGCCAGTCAAATGAATACATAGGGTATATTTCAATAGTACCCACTACTATGTGTAAAATTTATGAGATATTAATAGGCAATTGGTTACCACATGAAGTTGTGTTTTTCTTATGTTGAAGTAGTGTGTGACACATATGTCTCTATTGCATGCTGTCTGCCCACAGTACTAAATATTTCAAGTTCCATTCATGGGCATATGGTAGGATTTCACTTCCTTACACCCTTGATATAAGGTTTGAACATGTGACTTGTTTTACCAGTAAAAATGTGAGCAGAAGTGCTGCATAGCACTTCCTTGTGGAAAACATTGAGTCAGTGTGAGACTTACAATCCTTTCTTTCTCTTTGCCAAGATACAGCTATGTTCCAGAAGGTGTTTGCTCTGGAAGCCTGCATCTGGGAGTGCATAGGATGCCTAGACAATCTATGATAACCAGGTTGCTTCAGTGAGAAATAAATATTTGTGGTTTTAAGCTGCTTAAATTCACAGATTATATGTAACCAAAATTTTAACACAGTACATCTTGATTGTGGTACACCCTGAGCCTAGAATGATGTCTGCTTTATCATAGGTGCTCAACAATCTTTACTAAACTCAACAGTTGGACTGAGGAAAATACTTTAGTTACTGAGGAAAATACACAGATGCATAAAAGAAAAGAAGTTCATGTGACATGAGTTTGAAGCTGCTAGATCAGGGGTTCCCAACCCCCAGACTGTGGACCGGGACTGGTCTGTGGCCCATTAGGAACCTGGCCGCACAGCAGGAGATGAGTAGCAGGTGAGCAAGTGAAGCTTTGTCTGTCACTTCCCATCACTCCCCATTGCTTGCATTACTGCCTGAACTATCCTCCTTCCCCCATCTGTCCATGGAAAAATTGTCCCCCACAAAACCAGTCCCTGGTGACAAAAAGCGTTGGGGGCCGTTGCACTAGGTGACATATTGTGGGGCTCCGACAAGCTCCAGTTCTTTATGTCTCAGCACAGAAAGAATTCAGTGAGAGGCAAAGTGATAGATAAGTGATCTATTAGAATAGGATGATTGTGAGGCTTACAAGTGGGTGGATGAGAGGGTGCCATGCCCCGAGAACTTAGTGGGCTACAGTTTTATAATCAAAGGAAAATTTTATAGGGGGTTAATGCATAAAACTTGGTGGGGAGAGGGAAAAGACCACCTTCTTCCTCATTCTTGAGTAAATATCACACTTCCATCATCAGTTCTTCCTCCATGTTGGGCCAAGGCGTTTTCTTGTCCCTACATGGACAAACCAGGACTGTCATGGTGCAATGGAAATGAGCAAAAAGGTGATAACATATATTAAAAATGGTAAATCATCTCAGGTTTTAGTACAATGTCACCTTTTCCTTATATTTTTGTTTTTAGTGCAAGCAGAGGAGCATGTCCTAGGGATCATTAACTTACTGAGCTCACTGGGCAGGATGTGGGTCTCATGCCACCATTGTTTAATTGTTTTGAGGCATGTCTCATGCTTCTGTGGCATGTTCTTTTGCTAAGCACGGCTGCTTGGTTTTGTGGTTAAGCAAAGTTACTTTCTTGAATAATCATTAACTTACAGGGGTCTCCCATTTTTTTCTTTACTTACAGTC
This sequence comes from Globicephala melas, assembly GCF_963455315.2. Taxonomy (NCBI): domain Eukaryota; kingdom Metazoa; phylum Chordata; class Mammalia; order Artiodactyla; family Delphinidae; genus Globicephala; species Globicephala melas. The sequence goes on along the minus strand of NC_083326.1, from coordinate 30,834,430 downwards.
TCCTAGTGGAATTAGTCACCAACTTTGTCCCTGTACTTTGTCCCTATCAAATTTGATAAAAGCCAGTGGAAAGCTAAATTACAATACAGAATCACAAGTCAAAAGAGACTATCAGATAGTACATACTTAGTCACCACATAAATGGCATATGTAATGAAAACTAGGACTTCAGGGAATGTGAGCAATAACTAGAGGTAAGCTCTCAAAGGCTTTTTGGATATGGAAGGACTTTAATCAGGTCCTTAAACATCAGTAGAGTTTGAAGAGGCAAACGTGATATTCTAGATGAAAGATGGAACTTGAAGAAGTAAGGAAGTAATTAAGTTGGGCGGATTCAAATAATAATAGATTTTAAAGAAACCAACAATGCATAAATTCAGAAGACTAGAAATAAATATGACTGGAAACATGTTGTAGGACAAGATTTGACCACTCTTTAATGAAACTCTGGGAGTTTGAATTTTATCCTTTAAGCAGGAGTAATTGAAGTTTATTGTCATGGGAATAAGAGATAGAACTGCATGACTACTTCAAGGGTCAGATTAATGGAAGATTAAGGAGAACTTTTACAGGTAGAAGAGAATAAAAGTGGGGTTTTAGGAGACATTTCCAAAAACAGTACTAAGGAAATACTCTTGTTTACTGGAATTTTAGCTAAAGTTTGGAGATAAGAAAGGGAAATAGAGGACAGTAAAAAATGTTTTCAAATTAAGTATTAGCTGTAAGTCTGCCAAATAAAACAAATGCCAACAAAGCTAAAAATTACACAGCTATGTCAAGCAAAGGAAATATGCACTGTTATTAGATTCACTGTGTATTTTGGTGAAGGGAAAGCTCAGGTATCTTGCAGACTGAAAAGGAGATCATGATCATTATGCTAATTAGCACTGAAAGCTAGCACATTGGAGAGGATAGAATGAGTCCATAGGCCTGTATACAGTTGGTTAAAATAATTTATTTGTTCCTTAATCAGGAAAATATTCAGTTAGTTTCAGTAATGGTCTGGTGTACTAGGGTCAAATTTCATGTTCCAATATTAGCTTCAGCAGGTTAGAAACAGTTGGAATGAAATCCAAATGTAAATTTTTATGCTTCAGGCAAGACATACTATAAGAGAAACTTTTCCCTTTTGAAGTGTTCCTAATGTCCTTGTCCATGATCAGCACAAGGACTTTTTGCACTGACTACTGTCAGTCATTGACAATAGTGACCAGACATCCACTGCTGTCATGTAACAGTGACCTAGTCCCTCTCCTTGCAGAATTTTTCTCCCACCTTCTTTCCTACTTGAGGTCTGGCTCTTGAAACTCTACTCTCAGATTGCTCATGAAACATTTAAATTATGTTAACTTATTATGTATTATTAATCTTTGAACCATATTTTTCTTCCTTGAAAACTACTCCAGATTTTACTTTCCATTACCAAGAAGATCATTTTTCCTTTAAAAAATAGCATATAGCCCTGAAGTAAATTTTATTATTTATGCTGACCCCTTTACTAGGAAAAGCACCTACAAAAATATTTTTCTTCTGAACTTTTAAAATTTCAAATATGTTCTTACTGGTTTATATGTACAGATTTTAAATTGTGAACACATCTTAGAACACCAAAGAAGAAAGGAAAGGGGGTGTGGGGAAAAATGAAGTAAGAAATGAGAAGAGAGAAATTCAGCAGAAAGGAGAAGAAAGAGAAGTAAAGTGAGGATAGCAAAATGAAAATTCTATAGCATCTTCCATCTCTAAAATTATAGACACCTAGTTAGTCTGTTAAATGATCTTACCCAAGTAAATTTGTATTTAACTGTGATCAAATCCTTAAAGAAAATGATTAGGAGTTCTACACAATCTCTGAAACATATGGTCATGTGGCAGAGAATTTGCATTTCTGGGTACCTTTCTTTTTTATGATTTTTTTTCTTCCTGTTTTATTTATATATAATTGATATACAGCACTGTGTAAGTTTCAGTGTATAGCATAATGATTTAAATTATATACATTGTGAAATAATTACCACAATAAATTTAGTGAACATTCATCATCTCTTAAAGATACAAAATTTTAAAAATATAGAAATATATCTTCTTGTGATGAGAGCTCAGGATTTACTCTCTTTCCATATATAATGTACAATAGTGTTAATTATATTTATCATAGTGTGAATTACATCCCTATACTTATTTATCTGATAACTAAAAGTTTGTAACTTTCAGCTGCCTTTATCCAACTCTCCCTCCCCCAACATGCTGCCTCTGGTAACCAAAAATCTGATCTCTAATTTCTATGACTTTATCTGTCTGTTTTTGAAGTATAATTGACCTACAACACTATGTTAGTTCCTGGAACATGAAATAGTGATTTGATATTTCTATACATTTCAGAATGATCAAAAGGTGATCCTATTTACCATACGTCACCATGAAAAGATATTACATAATTGTTGATTATATTTCCCACACTATACATTACATACCCATGACACTTATTTTACAACTGGAAGTTTGTACCTCATAATATCTCTCACATATTTCTCTCCTCCTCCCACGCCCTCCCCTCTGGCAAGCATCTAATTTTTCTCTGAATCTGTGATCTGCTTTTGGTTTGTTATGCTGGTTTATTTCTAACATTCTACATATAAATGAAACCACAAATTATTTTTCTTTCTCTGTCTGACAATTCACTTAGCATAATACCCTCTAGGTCCATCTATGCTGTTTTAAATGGCAAGATTTTTTCTTTTTCATGGTTGAGTAATATTCCATTGTATACATACACAGTCTTCTTTGTCAATTCATCTATTGCACTTTGGTTGCATCCATATCTTGGCTATTGTAGTTAATGTTGCAATGAATATTGGGGTACATATATCTATTTAAATTAGAGTTTTTGTTTTCTTCAGGTAAATATCCAGGAGTGGAGTTGCTGGATCCTGTGGTCATTCCATTTATAGGTTTTCTTAGGAACCTCCATATTATTTTCCATAGTGGCTGCATCAATTTATATTCCCACAAACAGTGCACAAGGGTTCTCTTTTCTAAACATCCTGGCCAACACAGTTGTCTTTTTGATGATAGCTTTTCAGATGATAGAACCTGTTATCTCATTGTGGTTTTGATTTGCATTTCCTTGATAGTTAGTGATGTTGAATTCTTGTCAGGCCCCTGTTGGCCATTCTGTATATATTCTTTGGAAAAACATCGATTCATCTCCTCTCTCCATTGTTTAAGCAGGTTGCTTGTTTTTGAAGTTGAGTTATATGAGTTCTTTGTATGATTTGGACATTAAGACAATGTCAGATATCATTTGCAAATATCTCATCCCATACTGTAGTTGACCTTTTTGTTTTATAGATAGTTCCTTTGCTGAATAAAAGCTCTTTAGTTTGATGCAGTCCCATTTGTTTATTTTTGCTTTAAGTTCTCATGGTTAAGGAGACACATACAAAAAATATTACTAGGACTGATGTCAAAGAGCATACTGCCTATATTTTCTTCTTTGAGATTAATGAGTTCAGGTCTTACATTTAAGTTTTTAATAATTTTTTAGTTAATTTTTGTATATGGTGTGAGAAAGTAGTAAAGTTTGATTCTTTTGCATGTACCTGTCCAGTTTTCTCAACATCATTTATTAAAGAGGCTGTCTTTTCCCCATTGGATATTTTTGCCTACTTTCTCATAGAATTGATTGCCCATATAAACATTGCTTTATTTTTTGGCTCTCTGTTTTGAAACATTCATTTATGTGTGTGTTTTTGTTCTAGTGCCAAACAAGTGTTGTGTGATGACTGTAGCTGTAGTAGAGTTTGGAATCGGGGAACATGATACCTCCAGCTTTGTTCATCTTTCTCAAGATTGTTTTGGTGATTCAGGGTACTTTGTGTTTCCATATAAATTTTAGAATTATTTATTCTAGTTCTGTGAAAAATTTAATTAGTATTTTGATAAGGATTGCAGTGAATCTGTAGGTTGCCTTGGGTAGAATGATCATTTTAACAGTGTTAATTCTTCAAATAAATGAACACAGTATATCTTTCCATTGATGTAGTCTTTAAGTTCTTTCATCAGTGTCTCACAGTTTTCAGAGTACATGACTTTTACCTCCTTAGTTAGACTTATTCCTAGGTATGTTATTCTTTTTTGATGTGATTGCAAATGGGATTGTTTTCTTATTTCTCTTTCTCATTAGTGTACAAAAATGCAACAGATTTTTAATGTTAATTTTGTGTCCTGGTCCTTTCTCAATTTATTGATGAGTTCTAGTAGTTTTTTAGTGGTGTCTTTAGGATTTTCCATTAATAGCATGTCATCATGCTATTTCCATGTCATCAGCAAACAGTGACAGCTTTATTTCTTCCTTTCCAACTTGGATTCTTTTTATTTCTTTTTTGCTGATTGTCATGGCTAGGATCTCCAATACTAGTTTGAATAAAAGTGGTGAGAATGGGCATCCTTGTCTTATTCCTGATCTTAGAAGAAATGCTTTCATCTTTTAATTGTTGAGTATGGTGTTTGCTGTAGGCTTGTCATACATGGCCTTTATTATGTTGAAGTATATTGTCTCTGTACCTGCTCTGTGGAGAATTTTATCACAAGTGGATATTGAATTTTGTCAAAAGCATCTATTATGATGATCATATGATTTTTATTCTTCAATTTGTTAATGTGGTGTATCACATTAATTGATTTGTGGAAACTGAACCATCCTTGTATATCTGGGATAACTCCCACTTGGTCACGATGTATGATCCTTGTAATGTATAGCTGAATTCAATTGACTACTATTTTGTTGAGGATTTTTGCATCTATATTCATTAGTGATATTGGCCTGCAATTTTCTTTTCTGTGATAACCTTGTCTGGTTTTGGTGTCAGGTGATGCAGATCTCCTAGAATAAGTCTGGAACCATTCCCTCCTCTGAAATTTTTGGAACAATTTGAGAAGGATAGGTGCTAACTTTCCTTCAAATGTTTGGTAGAAGTCATTCCCCCTCAACTTTTGTTTGTTGGAAGGCTTTAAATTACTGATTCAATTTCATTACTGATAATCGGTCTCTTCATATTTTCTATTTCTTCCTATTTCAATCTTGGGATTTTGTAAATTTCTAGGAATTTGTCCATTTCTTCTAAGTTGTCTGTTTAATTGGCATATAATTGTTTGTAGTAATCTCTTGTAATCCTTTGTATATCTGTGTGGTGTCAGCTGTAACTTCTCCCTTTTCACTTTTTTGATTTGGGTCCTCTCTCTTTTTTCCTTCATTATTCTGGCTAAGATTTACCAATTTTGATTATCTTTTCAAAGGATTAGCTTTTAGCTGCATTGATCTTTTCTCTTCTTTTTTTTTTTTTAAGTCTATTTTGTATATTTCTGCTCTGATTTCATTATTTCTTTCCACTAACTTTGGGTTTTGTTGATTCTTCTTTTTCTAGTTCTTTTAGGTGTAAGTTTAGATTGTTTATTTGAAATTGTTCTTGTTTCTTGAGGTAGGCCTGCATAGCTATAACTTCCCTCTTAGAATCACTCTTGCTCATCCCATTGATTTTTTTCTGAGTTTCGTGGTTTTATTAACACAAACACAATATGCACCTGAGCTATCTATTCATTTTCTTTGTTATGCAGGCTGGCATTGAGATTGGTGACTCTGATGGCCATCTGGGCTGCTCTTTCCACAGTGGTTTTGCAGTTCTTGGAGGAGACGTTGTGAACAATCTCAGCACAGTAAGATATTTTGCACCTTAGAAACACTTCAAGCTTGTTGATATTGTGGACCAGGAACTTCCAGAAGCACACGTGCTTTATTTCCTTGTTGCCGTCATAACAGATGTGGAGCGTCAAGATCTGACCCTTGAATCTCCTGCACACCCTGTTTTCACTGCCTCTGGGTTTCTACCAGTTACAGTTAATTTTGACGTATTGGTCTCACTGGTGCTGGATAAACTTCTTGATCCTCTTTCTGATGATCTTGGGCTACACAAGGGGTCTGAGGGCAGCCATGATGCTGAGTTCGTGATGGTTGTCATCGCTGTAGGCAGTGCTGAGGAAAAGCCAAACTATTGATTTTGGATCATTGTGTTTTCATTTGTCTCCAGATATATTTTGATTCTCTCTTTGATTTCTTAATTGACCATTTGGTTGTTTAGTAGTATACTGCTTCCATATATTTATGGTTTTCTGCAGTCTTTGTGTGTGTGTGCGTGTGTGTGTGTGTGTGTTTGATTTCTAGACTCATAGCATTGTGGTCAGAAAAGATACTTGATATTATTTCAGTTTTCTTAAATTTACTGAGACTTGTTTTGTGGCCTTGCATGTGATCTATCTTGGAATATGTTCCTTGTTCACTTGAAAAGAATGTGTATTCTCTCTGCTTTGGGATGGGCTGTTCTTTATATATCTATTAAGTCCATCTTTTGTAATGTGATTTTTAAAGCCAGTGTTTCCTTATTGATTTCTGTCTAGATGATCTGCCCTTAGATATAAGTGGGGTGTTCAAATTCCCTAGTATTATTGTCAATGTCTTTCTTTTTATCTGTGAATATTTGCTTTATGCCTTTAGGTTCTCCTATGTTGGGTACATATATATTTTCAATTGTTATATTCTTCTTGGACTGATCCCTACATCATTATGTAATGTCCTTGTCTCTTGTTACAGTCTTTGTTTTAAAGTCTATCTGATATAAGTATAGATACTCCAAATGTACTTTTATTTCCATTTGCATGAAATAACTTTTTTCATCCCCTCATTTTCAGTTACTGTGTGTCTTTAAATCTCAAGTGACTCTCTTGTAGACAACATATATATGGGTCTTTTTAAAAAATCTATTCAGCCACTCTCTTTGATTAAAGTATTTAGTTCATCTACATTTAGAGCAATGTTTGACAGGTATGTACTTATTGTCATTTTTAAATTCTTTCCCTGTTCTTTTTGTGGTTCTGTTTTGTTTCTTCTTCTTTTGCTCTATTCCCTTGTGGTTGCTGACTATCTTTAGTATCATGTTTGGATTCCTTCCTCCTTTTGTGTGTTTATCTATTATAGATATTTGGTTTGTGGTTACCATGAGGTTTATATGCAGACTACTTTCACTGTATAATTGGTTTTACCAATGAGATTTTTCCTTTTTAATTTCTTTTTTTTTTTTTTTTTTGCAGTACACGGGCCTCTCATTGTTGTGGCCTCTCCTGTTGTGGAGCACAGGCTCCAGACGCACAGACTCAGTGGCCATGGCTCATGGGCCTAGACACTCCGTGGCATGTGGGATCTTCCTGGACCGGGGCAAGAACCTATGTCCCCTGCATTGGCAGGCAGACTCTCAACCACTGCACCACCAGGGAAGTCCCTTTTTTAATTTTTATATTTCCAGTTGTGGACTTTTCTTTTGTGTTTAGAGGAGCCCCTTTAGCATTTCTTACACAGCTGGTGGGCTGGTGCTAAACTATTTTAGCTTTTGCTTGTCTCTAAAACTTTTGATCTCTCCTTCAAATCTGAATGATACTGTTTCCAGGTAGAGTATTCTTGATTGTAAGTTTGCTCCTTTCCTTTTATCACTTTAAATAGTCCACTCACTTATGCCTCGCAGAGTTTCTGCTGAGAAGTCAGCAGATAGCCTTTTGGGAGTTTCCTAGTTTTTAACTTGTTGCTTTCCCCTTGCTGCTTTGTTCCCTCTTTACCTTTAATTTTTGTCGTTTTAATTACCATATGTTTTGGTGTGGTTCTCTTTGAGTTGATTCTGTTTGGGAATCTCTGTTATTCCTAGAGCTGGGTGTCTGTTTCCTCTCCCAGGATAGGGAAATTTTCAGCTTATATGTCTTAAAATATGTTATCTGGTCCTTTCTCTCTCTCTCTTCTCCTTCTGGGACACCTATAATGTGAATGTTAGTACACTTGATGTTGTCCCAAAGGTCTCTTTAACTGTCCTCATTTCTTTCTTTTCTTCTTTCTGTCCAGCTTCAGTGATTTCTTCTACTCTGTCTTCCAGCTCCCTGATCCATTCCTTTGTGTCTTCTAATTTACTGTTGATTACTTCTCATGTCAGCCTGCTGGTGAGTGGGGCTGGATCTCAACACATCTGGCTGAGAGGGCCAAAATGTCTCAGAGCTTCTGTTGGACTGCTGATAGATGGGTCCAGGGTAAACAGGGGACTCCATTTAATGCTAGCCCACTGGTGGGATGATCCAGGTCCCTGGGTCTCTGGCTTCAGGGTCCTGTGGGTCCTGGGACTCATGTCAGCCTACTGGTAGGCAAGACAGGTTCCTGATTCAGTGGCTGCAGGGCCTGGGGTGTTCTGAATCTTGCATCAGCCCTCTGTTGGATAAGGCTGGACCCCAGAGTAGCCAGCTGAGGATTGCTAAAATTTCCCAAAGCTAATATTGGCCTGCTTGTGGGCAAACCTAAGGTTCACGGCATCCTGTGGTTGATGCCCACCCATAGTGGGTAAGGCTAGTCCCTGGAGCTAGTGCCAGCTAGGAACCAACCAAGTCCTAGGTTCTCTGGCTGCATGGATCAAGTGTCTGGAGCTGGTGTTGGTCCACTTGTGTGTGTTTTGATTCTCTCTTTGATTTCTTAATTGACCATTTGGTTGTTTAGCAGTATACTGCTTCCACATATTTATGGTTTTCTGCAGTCTTTGTGTGTGTGTGTGTGTGTGTGTTTGATTTCTAGACTCCCGACATTTCTTCCCAGGACTAGTGCTGGCTCACTGGTGGGTGAAGCCTGGTCCCAATGTCTCTTGCAGCAGGGCCCTGGCTGTCCCAGTGTTGGTGTGTTGGCCCACTCATGAACAGGACCAGGGCCCAGTGTGTTGTGACTATGGTGCCTGCCCACTAATGGGTGAGGTTGGTCCCAGGGTTACTGCCAGCTCTCTGGTGAATGAAGAGGGTCCTGAGGTCCCCAGATGTAGGGCTCTTCAGGTCCTTGAGCTAGTGCCAGCACACTGGTGTGCAGGGCTGTATCCTGGGTCCTCTGATGGACAGGGCCATGTTCCAGGATGACTGTGGGCTTAGGGTGTCTTAAGGCAGCCAGCCTGCTATTAGGTGAGGCTGTGTCCCTGACTCGCTTGTTGCTTCTCCTGCAGTATCACAGTACTAGTGTTGACAGGTTGATGTGTGGGTCTCAGGCCCAGTACTAATAAGCTAGAGGGAGCACTCCAAAGTGGTATTTCCCAGCACATCTGTCCTCATTGCAGAATAAGCTCCCAAGATGGCTTCTGCCAGTCTCTATGTCCCCAGAAGGCTCTCCAAGATCAGCAGGTGGTCTGACCCAGGCTCCTTTCTAATTATTGTCTCAATCCTAGGTGCTGGAGTGTGTGAGGTTTTGTGTTTACTCTTTAATAGTGGCCTTCTATTTCTTACAGCCTTCTGCCTCTCTTGAAAATAAGCACCACTGGCTTTCAAAGCCAAATATTCTAGGGGCTCATCTTCCTAATGCAAGACCCCAGGGCTGGGCAGGCCAATGTAGAGCTCAGACACATGCTTCTTGAGAAAAACCTCTGCAATTGTAGCTATCTTCTTGTTTGTGGGTTGCCCACTTGGGGATGTCTATACTACTTTTCTGCCTATCCTGTTCATCTCATCACGGTGCCTTCTTTATATCTTTAGTTGTTAAAGATCTTTTCTGTTATATTTATGTCTTTCTCATCAATAGTTTTTCCTTAAATAGCTGTAATTTTGGTATGCCCATGAGATGGGTGATGTCAGGGTCTTCTTACTTCATCATATTGGCCACAATTACAACCAGGCATTGTTTTTATTGTTGTGTCCTGTGCCTGCTTTTCATTTCAGCATCAAGTGTTAGCTTTAATGTGTTTTCATATAACATTTTGCCTGAAGTTAAATCACTTATACTTTCATTGTCTGAGTATATTATCTGTCTGAGAGAATTGACACCTGGCTTTTTGACTAAATTATCCCATAAAATTTCAAAAATTAAAAGATAGTATTACTCATTTGAACAGTGACAGCAGTGTATTCAAAGAAATAAAAATAAATATTAAAAATTCTTTGCATGATAATTTCTTCAGAGTAATCCAATTCAAATACATTTATACTTACCAGTATTGAATTACACTTTTTGGAATCACTTTACTTGCACTCATATGCCTTATAAAGGAGGTGTTTAATAGACTCATCTACCATAACCACAGCTAACATAACATATTCAAAATTAATCCTGAAAGTCAATGATATATATCTAAGTAATTTAACTTAGGAGTTAAGAGTAAATTTATTTTTGAATTGATAGTGAAATTAACTACAAAAATGGAATATTTTCTGGAGTTTAAAAAAATTGCCCTCTAAAATTTCATTTTATATTGGTGTTATTACTCATAGGCTTCTACATAAGTCAATGGCCTTGATGTGTGAATACAGAATCCATGGCATTATGGTGAGGACTTTTATTATGCGAAGTATGGCAGTGGTAGCAAGAATATAAGCCCTGCAAACCTGAAGTGCAAAACATTTCTTACCAAAAATCTGCCTAAGAGTGTTGGGAAGGTAGTGCTTCTTAAACTACCTTACCCGTGGTGAACGCCTGCCTTATTTGTTCTCTCAATATGTTATAAGTGCTACTTTTAGAAAAAAAATAAAAATAAACGTGTAGGAAAATGAAATACAAACACAACAATGACATATAAAATGCAATTGAGTCCCTCATTTTTTATTATTATATTCCACACACATAAATTTAATTTTATAAATTGATCCAAACATTTTTACATGCTCAATCTCAATTTCACTACTCATTGCCCACAGATATCAAACAGTTCCTGAATTGATGTAGGTTCATGGACCACATTTGAGTTGCATTGCTCTAGGCCTTCCTGTTTCTGAACCCAATTTCAAAGTGTGATGCATTTGGAAAGTAAGTTTAGTCCATAAGAACAGGGGTTATTATTGTTCTCACTCTCACTTAAAGTTTCTGTATTTAGCACAGTGCCTAGCACTCAATTTCAAAATAAGTAAAAGACATTGGAATTTAAGACATAAGAATAAAGTCTGAAAAAATAATGGATTTTATTTTATAATATCCATCAAGTCATACTCTCATTTTAATCCAGATCCATATTTTCATATTTAGTCCCAGGTATGTTGTAATTAGAAGATAATGCCAGTCCAAAGGTTCTCTGGTGTAGTATGCCAGGAGGAAACTGTGTATTACAGAAATGACAGAAAGTGATTTATATAAGTTTTAATGTAGGCAGAGAAAGAAAACAATGGTTTTGGACTCCTAGAAATAATAGCAAACCCTGCTGAGAATTTCTTTATCTCCAAAATCTTAGGCTCTAAGCTTCCAGTATCTGTTCTCAGGTTTTTATTGTTTCTACCCCTGACCTTACTCCCACACCAGCTCTTCCGCTATCTTTTCAATACTTTAAGGCCATCACCACACATTTTTCTTCCATGTAAAGGTCCTTTAGATTTTAATTTTCACTCCTTTCTTTTTTTCTTGCTCAGCGTAGACTAAAATTGAAACACTTTTTCTATTAACTACACTTTCTCTTTGGAAGTTTCGATTTCTTTCTCCCTTTGCCTAAAATATGTTTAAACATCTACCATACTTAAAAGTCCTGTGTAGATCTTATAATTAACTTCATTCTTCCACCTTTACTATATTATCCTCTTCTTAACAAAGTAGCCTTAAATTTCTCCTCTCCCTCATCTGTCATTTGTACATTAACCCACTGCAATTTAACTTCTGTCTCTAATTTTAAACTGAAATTGTGAAGACCACCAGGAAGGTCATCAGTTCCCCCAGAGATGGAAATATGTCCCATGTCATCATTCTTGATGTTTATGTTTTGTCTGTCTATCTTTATGTCTATGACTTTTTGTGTAATATCAATGTCTAATGATTGACTTCATATCTCTACCAGGTAAAGCCTGACTCCATCTTGGGTGATGTTGCATGAAAACAATAAAAATTAGCTCATTTATATCCTGGAATCTTTAGTTCGCTTAATTTCATATTTTTATTAGGTATTTTTGTAATATCGTATTTCCAAACATGATATATCCTAGGTGAAAGAACATAGACTCACGTTTTAAAGTTGTGGTTTGCCTCTCTGAGCTTGCGCCCACCTGTCTTTGTAAACCTTTACTGTTTTTCCAACTTTTTTTTTTTTTTTTAACATCTTTATTGGGGTATAATTGCTTTACAATGGTGTGTTAGTTTCTGCTTTATAACAAAGTGAATCAGTCATACATAAACATATGTTCCCATATGTCTTCCCTGTTGCGTCTCCCTCCCTCCCACCCTCCCCATCCCACCCCTCCAGGCTGTCACAAAGCACCGAGCCAATATCCCTGTGCCATGCGGCTGCTTCCCACTAGCTATCTACCTTACTGCGTTTGTTAGTGTGTATATGCCCATGACTCTCTCTCGCCCTGTCACAGCTCACCCTTCCCCCTCCCCATAACCTCAAGTCCGTTCTCTAAGAGGTCTGCGTCTTTATTCCTGCTTTACCCCTAGGTTCTTCATGACATTTTTTTCTTAAATTCCATATATATGTGTTAGCATACGGTATTTGTCTTTTTCTTTCTGACTTACTTCACTCTGTATGACAGACTCTAGGTCTATCCACCTCATTACAAATAGCTCAATTTCGTTTCTTTTTATGGCTGAGTAATATTCCATTGTATATATGTGCCACATCTTCTTTATCCATTCATCTGGTGATGGGCACTTAGGTTGTTTCCATCTCCGGGCTATTGTAAATAGAGCTGCAATGAACATTTTGGTACATGACTCTTTTTGAATTTTGGTTTTCTCAGGGTATATGCCCAGTAGTGGGATTGCTGGGTCATATGGTAGTTCTATTTGTAGTTTTTTAAGGAACCTCCATACTGTTCTCCATAGTGGCTGAACCAATTCACATTCCCACCAGCAGTGCAAGAGTGTTCCCTTTTCTCCACACCCTCTCCAGCATTTATTGTTTCTAGATTTTTTGATGATGGCCATTCTGACTGGTGTGAGATGATATCTCATTGTAGTTTTGATTTGCATTTCTCTAATGATTAATGATGTTGAGCATTCTTTCATGTGTTTGTTGGCAGTCTGTATATGTTCTTTGGAGAAATGTCTATTTAGGTCTTCTGCCCATTTTTGGATTGGGTTGTTTGTTTTCTTGTTATTGAGCTGCATGAGCTGCTTGTAAATTTTGGAGATTAATCCTTTGTCGGTTGCTTCATTTGCAAATATTTTCTCCCATTCTGAGGGTTGTCTTTTGGTCTTGTTTACGGTTTCCTTTGCTGTGCAAAAGCTTTGAAGTTTCATTAGGTCCCATTTGTTTATTTTTGTTTTTATTTCCATTACTCTAGGAGGTGGGTCAGAAAGGATCTTGCTTTGATTTATGTCATAGAGTGTTCTGCCTATGTTTTCCTCTAAGAGTTTGATAGTTTCTGGCCTTACATTTAGGTCTTTAATCCATTTTGAGCTTATTTTTGTGTATGGTGTTAGGGAGTGATCTAATCTCATACTTTTACATGTACCTGTCCAGTTTTCCCAGCACCACTTATTGAAGAGGCTGTCCTTTCTCCATTGTACATTACTGCCACCTTTATCAAAGATAAGGTGTCCATATGTGCATGGGTTTATCTCTGGGCTTTCTATCCTGTTCCATTGATCTATCTTTCTGTTTTTGTGCCAGTACCATACCGTCTTGATGACTGTAGCTTTGTAGTATTGTCTGAAGTCAGGGAGCCTGATTCCTCCAGTTCCTTCTTTCGTTCTCAAGATTGCTTTGGCTATTCGGGGTCTTTTGTGTTTCCATACAAATTGTGAAAGTTTTTGTTCTAGTTCTGTGAAAAATGCCAGTGGTAGTTTGATAGGGATTGCATTGAATCTGTAGATTGCTTTGGGTAGTAGAGTCATTTTCACAATGTTGATTCTTCCAATCCAAGAACATTTTTTTTGTGGTACGCATGTCTCTCACTGTTGTGGCCTCTCCCATTGCAGAGCACAGGCTCCGGACGTGCAGGCTCAGCGGCCATGGCTCACGGGCCCAGCTGCTCCGCGGCATGTGGGATCTTCCCGGACTGGGCCACGAACCCATGTCCCCTGCATCGGCAGGAAGACTCTCAACCACTGTGTCCCCAGGGAAGCCCCTTTTCCATCTTTTTAATGGGATCAGGATCTAGGATCAGAGTCCAAAGTAACTCCCTCTGGGTATAAAATCACTTGAATGTGTCTTAAAAGTGTAAGCATATTTGGTATTTTATTCATAATATATCAGTGCTGGATTTAACTGAAACATAAGTCACTGACTAATAATTTCTTTCTATTATGCTGCATCATGCATTTTCCAAGGACTTTGGCATTGGGTAAGTTGGGGTTCAAATTCTGGTTCTAATATTTACTAACTGAATTGAGAAAATTGGGTAACCTTTCTATGTCTCAGTTTTTTTGTGTGTTTAAAATGGTCTCTTATGGTTTCTACATCAAAGGTTTTTTTTTTTAATTAAAAGACATAATACTTGTAATACTTTTAGAACAGATGCTTAACAAATAGAAACTGGCCAATAAATATTAGTGATGATTATGATATTCACTGTTTGGGACACATAACTGTGGTGTAACATCTAAAATTAAGGTCCACAACATTTTAAATCAACTATACTCCAATACAAATTAAAAAAAAATAAAATAGTGTGTACAGGTCAATCCCAAACTCTCAGTCTATCCCTCCCCACTGCTCTTCCCCTCAGTAACCATAAGTTCATTCTCTAAGTCTGTGAGTCTGTTTCTATTTTGTAGATAAGTTCATTTATATTATTTTTCTTAAAGATTCCTCATATAAGTGATATCATATCATATTTGTCTTTCTCTGTCTGACTTACTTCACTTAGTATGATAATTTCTAGGTCCATCCAAACTCTTGGGAGTTTGGGATTGACATGTACATACTATATTTAAAATAGATAACCAACAAGTACCTACTATATAGCACAGGGAACTCTGCTCATATTCTGTAATAACCTAAATGGGAAAATAATTTGAAAAAGAATGGAAAAAATAAAAATTTTAAATTAAAAAAATTAAATTAAATTAATGTCCAATATTATGTGCTACATTGACCTCCAAAACCAGGAGAATCTTGAATGACCTAAACATAAGTTTTCTCATGACTCTACTCCTGTGGATAAAGTTCCCTAACCAAACAATCTTTTTAATGAAGAGGATCAGGAATAGTTCCTTCTTATCTGTGAGGACATGGTTTCAGTTCCCACAGCTGATAAAATTATTTAAATAAGTAAATCACATCCTTCCTGAGGAGCCAAGGGTCATCTCACTCTCTTGATACTACAAAATCTGCCTCCCACAGCCAATAGTTATTCACTGTGTTCCTGAATGCAACCCCTGTGTTTCTCTGTGCAGCATGCAGTCTCCTTCTGCCTGGACTTCACAACTCATGTGACTAATATACTTCACAGTATGTGACCAATAAACTGCTATTTATCTCATGTATCTAGTGTCAGGTGTCCTGTGTTCTGTCCATTCTGTGATGGAGCAAGTTTGCACAGGGGACTTTATATGGACATAGAGGAAAAATAAGGAAAGGGAGACAAAAATCCAGAAGAAAATAGAGAGTTAACAAAAAGTGCTGAGGAGGTCAATAAAGTATAATCTGGCAATAAGAAGTAGATAATTTTGTGCTCTAGTGGATTTTTTCATCATTATTGAGGTATAGTTGACATTCAATAAATTGCACACAATAAAATATACAATTTGATGAGTTTTGATATATGTACACACCTGTGAAAGCATCATCACCATCAATGAACATATACATTGACTCCAAAAGTTTCCTCATAGCCCTTTGTAATTCATTCCTCCCCCAGTCCCTAGACAACGAGTGATATGTTTTCCAGATCTATAGATAAGTTTGCATTTCCTAGAATTTCATATAAATAGAATCATGCTTCTTTATGGTCTATTTTCTTTCATTCATCATAATGACTTTTATTTTCATTCACATTTTTACATGCATTAACTTACATTCTGGTAAATATTTAACAATCAGCTCTCTGGTGGCAGTGAGCAAGGGGACTGATTTGTAGCACTCACTGATTTACATGGTGTAATATTTACCCCTATGACTGATTTCAAGCTACTAACATGATGTCACTGATCTCAAAGGTGGGAGTAGATGAACACAATCATATCTCATGAGCCAGTTCCAACCAAATCCAGCCCATCACTGCATATGTCAATGTTTCATTACTTTATAATATCAAGTACTATTCCATTGTATGGACTTTTTTTATCCATTCACCTGTTGATAAACATTTGAGTTGCTTCCGGTTTAGAGATATTATAAATAGAGTTATTATGAATATTCTTGTATATGCTTTATTTTCTCTTGGGCAAGTACCTAGGAATGAAATGGCTGGGTCATACTGAAGGTGTATGTTTAACTTGTAAGAAATTGTAAAACTTTTCCAAAGGAGTTAAACCACTTTACATTCCCACCAGCAGTATAAGAATGTCTAAATTGCTCCATATTTTCCCCAACACTTAATATCATCAGTATTTTTTATTTTTATCATTCTAGTGAGAATATAGTATATCAAGTTGTTTTAATTTGCATATAGTGACTAATGATTTGGAACATCTTTTCATGTGCATATTTTGCACCTGTATATCTTCTTCAAAAAGTGTCTATTAAAATATTTCCTCCTATATTATTTTCCTGTTTCTTTCTAGAAATAGTAGAATTTTAGCTCTCAAACTTTGATCTGTATTCCATTTTGAGTTAATTTTTGTATATGATATGAGTTAATAATTTAATTTCATTTATTTGGATATGGTTAACAAATTGATTCAGCTCCATTTGTTGAAATACTATCATTTCCTCACTGCTCAATAGATTTTTTAAAAATTATAGATACTCATATATGATTCTAATAAAAAGTAGTTATATCTTTGAGGGCTTTGAACTTCAGCTTAAAGAATTTAAATTTCATTGTGAGATGTTAAAGAATGTGGACATTTACAGATTCTGTGTAAAGAAAAATGAGCTGATCAAGCTATATTAATTATTTTAAAAATAAGCCTAGACAATATAACAAAGAGATTTTTGAGTCATTTTTAGAGAATTTATCAAGAATTAACAAACTTCCTCCAAGAAAGATGCCTAAAAATGTACACACCCAAAATTTTGCAAGCAATATCAGTATTGCCTGAATTGTATCTATGTTCCATCTACGGGTTTGAAGACACTAGATAAGAAGTATAGGAAAATATTTGTAATAAAAACAACCCTAAGAAATTCAAATGTAGGAAGGAGACATGTACTGAGACATGGTCCAAGAAGTCAGCCTGCTTAACTTTCATTTCACTGTAGTATAAAGGACAAGGGACCTGAAAGAGAAGATATGGTTGGGAATATAAAGCGTGTAGGGAATAATGGAGTCATTGGTGCAGCAAATGAGTGCTGTATTCCAACAGAGAAAAAAGAGAGCTCAAAATGTGATCATAATAGTCCTAGTAAGTCTTGCTAGACTTCTACATCATGAAATTTTGCGTACAACCCCCTATTTCTTTCCACTGTCCCCAATTCCACAACCTGGTTGTTGAGAAGTATATGGATATCAGAAGCTACCTATGAAGTATTTTTACACATGAACCAGTGTAAAAACCAAAAAATGAAACAAAGCTACTATGATTAGCTTTTCAAAATGTTTTGCTGTTGTTTAATTAAGCAGACATCTGCCTGACTAGAGTTTCATACCAGCAGGAATGCAAGAGTTTCATTTCCTAACCTAAAATAAATTAATATAAAACAAAACAATAAAATGATCATAATTCTATTGAAATCATTCTTCCTGTAGAGAATTAGAGGGCAAAGGAGATTTTTATTTATGCCATTTTCATACAACCTTACGTGTTTTCCTCATATATCATAGAAATGCCCTGAAAATTCCAAAATATTGACAACTAGAATCCAACTGAATCATGCCTCTTAAAAAATGCTTATTGTTCAAACTGAGTTTTCAACAGGATATAAGTATCAAACCACAGTAATTGATTAAAATAATGATTTTAATGATCACTATATTAGTATAACTGTATTAGTATTTAATAAAGTAAACATATAAGTAAATGTGAATTATTTGCTATAAAAGTGAAAGAATATGAACACAGCACTTACTTGAAGAAATTTTTTTGTTAGTTCCCATGTTTTGATTTGCAAATTATTGTTATTGCATCTGAACAGAGGAAAGCAATTTGTGATATCTCTTTCATAGATCCTAATGGGATTATCTTCAACTAGAGGATAACCTACAGGAAGCAACACCAGCTTCCAAAATCACTGAAAGCACAGAAAATCCATAAGACACCAAGCTACACAGCAAGAGGAGGCTGAAACACTGGAGGAAAAAACATAGCAGTAAATGGCAGGTGATATCAGATGTGATTTATTCTTGAGTGTATGCAAGCTATTTTTTACACACTGCTTACGTTCTTCAGGAAAGAGGAACATGGAGTTTTGAATCAGCATGTGTGGACAGAGCAAAGGTTTATACAGCCATTAGTGCTTGCCCCAATTACAAATAGCCACATGATGTGTGTTTCCAGTACTAGCTTTACACATTGTCTGGGGTCCTAGACAAGGGCCTGAGGCCTGCTTCTCCCTCCCCTCACTATATTCCTTGCACAAACATACTTTTTGTCCATTAGATTATACCTAAAATTATATTCTTAGAGTTTTATATAGCCCATCCCCCAAGTCCACCCTTCCACATTTATATCTCAGTGTGAATAGATTAGAAATCAGATTTTGAGATTCTGAGGGAGGTGGTATTGGGGATGGGAGCAATTGACAGGCAGTGGGGATATGGTGAAAAAGAGAATGCCAGCAGGGCATAATGCTAGAAAATTGGGAAGGCTGAGAACTCAAAAGCAAAGGTGAACTCTGAAGAGATTCCCCTTACTTCTGTGTCTGTACCTCTTGGAATAAAACAAAATGGCTGCATTTACAACTCTACTGATTTCTTCAGTGTTTGTTTGCATGTCTGTCTCCTTGTGTAGCCTGTAAGTTCTTCTAGATCAAGAGTTGTAGCACATGGTGAGAGCTTGGTTTAACCAATAAATAAATTAACTTTAAAAATCTATTTTCCAAGGAGACCTTCAAGATGGCAGAAGAGTAAAACGTGGAGATCAACTTCCTCCCCACAAATACATCAGAAATACATCTACATGTGGAACAACTCCTACAGAACACCTACTGAAAACTGGCAGAAGACCTCAGACCCCGCAAAAGGCAAGAAACTCACCACATACCTGGGTAGGGCAAAAGAAAAAAGAAAAAAACAGAGACAAAAGAATAGGGATGGGACCTGCACCAGTGAGTGGGAGCTGTGGAAGGAGGAAAAGTTTCCACACACTAGGAAGTCCCTTCACTGGTGGAGACGGGTGTGTGTCTGGTGGGGGGAAGCTTTGGAGCCACGGAGGAGAGCACAGTAACAGGGTTTCAGAGGACAAAGTGGAGAGATTCATGCACAGAGGATCGGTGCCAGCCAGCACTTACTAGCCTGAGAGGCTTCTCTGCTCACTCGCCAGGGTGGGTGGGGGCTGGCAGCTGAAGCTCCATTTCGGAGGTCAGACCCCAGGGAGAGGACTGGGGTTGGCTGTGTGAACACAGCCTGAAGGGGGCTAGTGCACCACAGCTAGCCAGTAGGGAGACCGGGAAAAAGTCTGGAACTGCTGAAGAGGCAAATGACATTTTCTTGCCCCTTTGTTTAGCTGTACGCAAGGAGAGGGTATTCAGAGCACCGCCTAAACAAGCTCCAGAAACGGGCGCAAGCTGCAGCTATCAGCGTGGCCACCAGAGATGGGCATGAGATGCTAAGGCTGCTGCTGCAGCCACCAAGAAGCCTGTGTGCAAGCACAGGTCACTATCCACACCTCATCTCCTGGAAGTCTGTGGAGCCCGCCACTGCCAGGTTCCTGTGATCCAGGCGCAACTTCCCAGGGAGAACATATAGTGTGCCTCAGGCTGGTGCAACTTCACGCCGGCCTCTGCTGACACAGGCTTGCACCACATTCTGTACCCCTCCCACCCCCCGGCCTGAGTGAGCCAGAGCACCTGAATTGGCTGCGCCTTTAAACCCGTCCTGTCTGAGAGATGAACAAATGCCCTCAGGTGACCTACATGCAGGGGTGGAGTCAAATCCAAAGCTGAACCCCAGGAGCTCTGAAAACAAAGAAGAGAAAAGGAAATATCTCCCAGCAGCCTCAGGATAAGCAGATTAAATCTCCACCATCAACTTGATGTACACTGCACCTGTGGAATACCTGAATAGACAATGAATCATCCCAAAATTGAGGTAGTGGAATTTGGGAGCAATGATATATTTTTTTTTTCCTTTTTCTCTTTTTTGTTAACTGTGTATGTGTATGTTTCTGTGTGTGTATAGCTTTGCTTTTACCATTTGTCCTAGGATTCTGTCTAGTCCGTTTTTGTTGTTGTTGTTTTAGTACAGTTTTTAGCACCAGTTACCATTGCTGGATTTGTTTTCTGTTTTGGTTGCTCTCTTCTTTCTTTCTTTTTTTTTATTATTTTTTAATTTTTAAAAAATTTTTAATAATTAATTTTATTTTTTATACTTTAATTATTATTTTTTCTTTCTTTCCTTGTTTTTTCTCCCTTTTATTCTGAGCTGTGCAGAGGACAGGGTCTTGGTGCTACTGCCAGGTGTCAGGCCTGTGCCTCTGAGATGGGAGAGCCGAGTTCAGGACATTGGTCTACCAGAGACCTCACAGCTCCACATAATATCAAATGGCAAAAAACTCTCAGAGGTCTCCATTTCAATGCCAAGACCCAGCTCCACTCAACGACCAGCAAGCTACAGTGCTGGACACCCTATGCCAAACAACTAGCAAGACAGGAACACAGCCCCACCCATTAGCAGAGAGGCTGCCTAAAATGATAACAAGTTCACAGACACCCCAAAACACACCACCAGACACGGACCTGCCCACCAGAAATACAAGATCCAGCCTCATCCACCAGAACACAGACCTTAGTCCCCTCCACCAGTAAGCCTACACAACCCACAGAACCAACCTTAGCCACTGGGGGCAGACACCAAAAACAACGGGAAATATGAACCTGCAGCCTGAAAAAAGAAGACCCCAAACACAGTAGGTGAAGCAAAATGAGAAGACAGAGAAACACACAGCAGATGACGGAGCAAGGTAAAAACCCTCCAGACCAAAGAAATGAACAGGAGATAGGCAGTCTACCTGAAAAAGAATTCAGAGTAATGACAGTAAAGGTGATCAAAAATCTTGGAAATAGCATGGAGAAAATACAAAAAACATTTACCAAGAACCTGGAAGAACTAAAAAGTAAACAAACAGTGATGAACTACATAATAAATGAAATTAAATATCTTCTAGAAGGAATCAATAGCAGAATAACTAAGGCAGAAGAACGGAAAGGTGACCTGGAAGATAAAATACTGGAAATAACTACTTCAGAGCAGAATAAAGAAAAGAGAATGAAAAGAATTGAGGACAGTCTCAGAGACTGCTGGGATAACATTAAATGCACAAACATTCGAATTACAGGGGTCCCAGAAGAAGAAGAGAGGAAAAAGAAAAAAGGGACTGCGAAAATATTTGAAGAGATTATAGTTGAAAACTTCCCTAATATGGGAAATGAAACAGTTAATCAAGTTCAGGAAGTGCAGAGAGTCCCACACAGGATAAATCCAAGGAGAAACACATCAAGACACATATTAATCAAACTATCAAAAGTTAAATGCAAAGACAAAATATTAAAAGCAGCAAGGGAAAAATAACATACAAGGGAATCCCCATAAGGTTAACAGCTGATCTTTCAGCAGAAACTCTGCAAGCCAGAAGGGAGTGGCAGGACATATTTGAAGTGATGAAAGGGAAAAAGCTACAACCAAGATTAATCTACCCAGCAAGGATTTCATTCAGATTTGACAGAGAAATTAAAACCTTTACAGAGAAGCAAAAGCTAAGAGAATCCAGCACCAGCACACCAGCTTTACAACAAATGCTACAGGAAGTTCTCTAGGCAGGAAACACAAGGGAAGGAAAACACCTATAATAACAAACCCAAAACAATTAAGAAAATGGGAATAGGAACATACACATCGATAATTACCTTAAATGTAAATGGATTAAATGCTCCAACCAAAAGACATAGACAGGCTGAATGGCTACAAAAACAAGACCTGTATATCGGCTGTATACAAGAGTCCCATTTCAGACCTAGGGACACATACAGATAGAAAGTGAGGTGATATGAAAAGATATTCCATGCAAATGGAAATCAAAAGAAAGCTGAAGTAGCAATTCTCATATCAGACAAAATAGATTTTAAAATAAAGATTATTACAAGAAACAAAAAAGGAGACTACATAAGGATCAAGGGATCGATCCAAGAAGAAGTTATAACAATTGTAAATATTTATACACCCAACATAGGAGCACGTCAATACATAAGACAAATGCTAAAGCCATAAAAGGGGAAACTGATAGTAACACAATCATAGTAGGGGACTTTAACACCCCACTTTCACCAATGGACAGATCAACCAAAATGAAAATAAATAAGGAAACATAAGCTTTAAATGATGCATTAAAAAAGATGGACTTAATTGATCTTTACAGGACATTCCATCCAAAAGCATCAGAATACACTTTCTTCTCAAGTGCTCATGAAACATTCCCCAGGAAAAATCATCTCTTTGGTCACAAACCAAGCCTTGATAAATTTAAGAAAATTGAAATCATATCAAGTATCTTTTCTGACCACAACACTATGAGACTATGTATCAATTACATGGAAAAATCTGTAAAAAATACAAACACATGGAGGCTAAACAGTACACTACTTAATAACCAAGAGATCACTGAAGAAATCAAAAAGGAAATGAAAAAATATATAGAAACAAATGACAATGAGAACACAATATCACAAAACCTATCTGAGGCAGCAAAAGCAGTTCTAAGAGGGAATTTTAGAGCAATACAATCCTAGCTTAAGAAACACCTCAAGCAAAGAACATAACCTTACACCTAAGGCAATTAGAGAAAGAAGAACAAGAGAACCGCAAAGTTAACAGAAGGAAAGAAATCATAAAATGAGATCAGAAAAAAATGAAAAAGATATGAAGGAAATGATAGCAAAGGTCAAAAAAACTAAAAGCTGTTTGAGAAGATAAACAAAATTGAGAAAGCATTAGCAAGATTTATCAAGAAAAAAAAGAAGACTCAAATCAATAGAATTAGAAGTGAAAAAGGAGAAGTAACAACTGACACTGCAGAAATACAAAAGATCATGACAGATTTCTATAAGCAACTCTATGCCAATAAAATGGACAACCTGGAAGAAATGGACAAATTCTTAGAAATGCACAACTGTCTCGGACTGAACCAGAAAGAATTAGAAAATATGAACAGACCAATCACAAGCACTGAAATTGAAACTGTGATTAAAAATATTCCCACAAACAAAAGCCCAGGACCAGATGGCTTCATAGGTGAATTCTATCAAATATTTAGAGAAGAGCTAACACCTATCTTTCTCAAAGTCTTCCAAAATATAGCAGAGGGAGGAACACTTCCAATCTCATTCTACGAGGCCACCATCACTCTGATACCAAAACCAGAGAAAGATGTCACAAAGAAAAAAAACAACAGGCTGATATCACTGATGAACATAGATTTTAAAATTCTCAACAAAATACTAGCAAACAGAATCCAACAGCACATTAAAGCGATCATTGACCATGATCAAGTGGGGTTTATCCCAGGAATGCAAGGATTCTTCAATATACGCAAATCAATCAATGTGATACACCATATTAACAAATTGAATAATATAATCATCTCAATAGATGCAGAACAAGCTTTCGACACAATTCAACACCGATTTATGATAAAAGCACTCCAGAAAGTAAGCATAAAGAGAACTTATCTCAACATAATAAAGACCATATATAACAAACCTGCAGCTAACATCATTCTCAATGGTGAAAAACTGAAACCATTTCCACTAAGATCAGGAACAAGACAAGGTTGCCCACTCTCACCACTATTATTCAACATTGTTTTGGAAGTTTTAGCCACAGCAATCAGAGAAGAAAAAGAAATTAAAGGAATCCAAATCAGAAAAGAAGAAGTAAAGTTGTCACTGTTTGCAGATGACATGATACTATACATAGAGAATCCTAAAGACGCTACCAGAAATCTACTAGAGCTAATCAATGAATTGGGTAAAGTAGCAGGATATAAATTTAATGCACAGAAATCTCTTGCATCCTTATATGCTAATGATGAAAAATCTAAGACAGAAATTAAGGAAACACTACCATAACCACTGCAACAAAAAGAATAAAATACCTAGGAATAAACCTCCCTAAGGAGACAAAAGACCTGTGGACAGAAATCTATAAGACACCGATGAAAGAAATTGAAGACGATACAAACCGATGGAGAGATATACCATGTTCTTGGATTGTAACAATCAACACTGTGAAAATGACTATACTAACCAAAGCAATCTACAGATTCAGTGCAATCCGTATCAAACTACCAGTGGCATATTTCACAGAAATAGAACAAAAAATATCAAAATTTGTATGGAAATACAAAAGACCCCAAATAGCCAAAGCAATCTTGAGAAAGAAAAATGAATCAGGCTCCCTGACTTCAGACTATTCTACAAAGCTACAGTAATCAAGACAGTACGGTAACTGGTAGAAAAACAGAAATAAAGGTCAATGTTTTGAATAGGATAGAAAGCCCAGAGATAAAGTCACACATATATGGTCACCTTATCTTTGATAAAGATGCAAGAATACACAGTGGAGAAAAGACAACCTCTTCAATAAGTGGTGTTGGGAAAACTGGACAGTTACATGTAAATGAATGAAATTAGAACACTCCCTAACACCATACACAAAAATAAACTCAAAATGGGTTAAAGACCTAAATGTAAGGTCAGACACTATAAAACTCTTAGAGGAAATCACAGGAAGAACACTAACTGACATAAGTCACAGGAAGATACTTTTTGACCCACCTCTTAGACAAATGGAAATAAAAACAAAAATAAACAAATGGGACCTAATTAAACTTAAAAGCTTTTGCACAGCAAAGGAAACCATAAACAAGATGGAAAGACAACTCTCAGAATGGGAGAAAATATTTACAAATTAAGCAACTGACAAAGGATTAACGTTCAAAATTTACAAGCATCTCATGCAGCTCAATAGCAAAGAAACAAACAACCCAATCCAAAAATGGGCAGGAGACCTAAATAGACATTTCTCCAAAGAAGATATACAGATTGCCAAAAAACACATGAAAGGATGCTCAACATCACTAATCATTAGAAAAATGCAAATCAAAACTACAATGAATGGCCATCATCAAAAATCTACGAAGAGGGCTTCCCTAGTGGCACAGTGGTTGAGAGTCCTTCTGCCGATGCAGGGGACGTGGATTCGTGTCCCAGTCTGGGAAGAACCCACATGCTGTGGAGTGGCTGAGCCTGTGAGCCATGGCTGCTAAGCCTGCACGTCCGGAGCCTGTGCCCTGCAATGGGAGAGGTCACAGCAGTGAGAGGCCCACATACCGCAAAAAAAAAAAAAAAAAAAAAAAGAAAGAAAAAAAAATCTACGAACAATAAATGTTGGAGAGGGTGTGGAGAAGAGGAAACCCTCTTGCACTGTTGGTGGGAATGTAAATTGATACAGCCACTATGGAGAACATTATGGAGCTGCCTTAAAAAAAATTAAAAATAGAACTACCAGACTACCCAGAAATCCCACTACTGGGCATATACTCTGTGAAAACTATAAATCAAAAAGAGTCATTTACCACAATATTCATGGCAGCTATACTTACAACAGCTAGGACGTGGAAGCAACCTAAGTGTCCATCAACAGATGAATGGATAAAGAAAATGTGACACATATATACAATGGAATATTACTCAACCATTAAAAGAAACAAAATTGAGTTATTTGTAATGAGGTGGATAGACCTAGAGTCTGTCATACAGAGTGAAGTAATTCAGAAAGAGAAAAACAAATACCATATGCTAACACATATATATGGAATTTTAAAAAATGGTTATGAAGAACCTAGGGGCAAGATGGGAATAAAGATGCAGACCTACTAGAGAATGGACTTGAGGACACGGGGAGAAGGAAGTGTAAGTTGGGACAAAGTGAGAGATTGGCATGGACTTATATATACTACCAAATGTAAAATAGATAGCTAGTGGAAAGCAGCTGCCTAGCACAGGGAGATCAGCTCGGTGCTTTGTGACCACCTTGCGGGGTGGGATAGGGAGGGTGGGAGGGAGGGAGATGCAAAAGGGAAGAGATATGGGGAAATATGTATATGTATAGCTGATTCACTTTGTTATAAAGCAGAAACTAACACACTATTGTAAAGTAATTATACTCCAATAAAGATGTTTAAAAAAAAACAACTCTAATTTTCAAATTTTATAGAGTGTTATTTAGAATGCCCTTAGAAGATAGTCATAACTCTCAGGGCTTAATATTAGAGACTGGAAGGAGGGGGCTCGTCTCATCAATTTACTGTCCAAAATTCATACTGCTATGTCCTGTGGGTGTGGGTGTGTGTTGCAGTTTTGTGTAGTCAGAGGAAAGCTGTGGTTCGAGAGGAGAAGGGAGAAGTGATCCACAAAGAGATTTTTCTTTCCAGGGTATCTAAATATCGAACTTCTATTATTTCACAATATCACTTGAAAATTTTCTCATCTTGCCATAATGAAATTTGATTCATGTTCAAGACATTCCCATCCGAATCCATGTCATTTTCTGTGGCTGACTATGCAACTGTCTGCCCAGAAGTCAACATATCCATTTTCTGTGAGAGAATCTGTTCTTTCTCATAGTGAATTATAGGCCACAGTGACCTCAAAGCTTTCAGGGGATGCACAAACACTCATTTGTTGTTTATCCATACAACACATCCAAGTGATTATATCCCTCTTTAATGGAAAGTGTAATTTGAAGCTAAAAGTCTGTAATGCTCATGGCTTTTAAACAGATTATATTTTTGTTTTGGTTATTTTGAGAGTATGCTCCTGGGTAAATTATAGGCTTTTAAGGCTTCATATAGCTATTTTGTTTTTAAGCAAACAGGATTTTACTTGTATTCTCCCTGAATTCACTCATATTTACAAATGAAAAACAGTAGAGGGTAGCATTTATTTATTTTCTAATGAACATCAGCTATACATATGCCAATAATTCTAATGGTGGTGATTTATATAGGCCTGCCTTCTCGATCCTCACATCTGAGGTTCATTTCCATAATGTCAGAACAAGTGGACAAGAAACAAACCCTGAAGAAGGGATAACTATGTGAAGTGAATAGTTCTGTCACGTCATGGAGAAAAGTAGATGGATAAAAACCAAGGGAAACCATATAATAGGGCTGAAGAAGAGATGAGGAAGTTTCTGTAATGTCTTAACCCAATTGTTCTTGTTTCAAGATAAAAGGAAAACCAAGAAAGTGGTAACTAGAAATCTACTACCCTAATTCTTTACATGTAAATTAGGAAGGCGGTAATGTGAATTTGAAGAGCCATTTGTTTGAGCTACAGCAATGAATAATGAACAATTATATCCATTTCTTTTCTATAATTCTAATTAATGATAACAAGTGAAAGAGGTTTATCAGAGGAAAGAACTCTCTGACAGTGGAGGTTCGGAAAGATTGGAACTGGATAAAAAAAAAAAGCATTGGAGCTTTTTAAATTTTATTTTTACTAATAGGGATTTTTCTCTGTTTTGTTCCTCCCTGGTTCTACAATGGCCTCACCATGTTGAATTGCTTACTGCAACTCTGACAACTCCTGAAGTGTCTTACCTCCAAGTCTCACAGTGCTGTTCCTTGATCTAAAATGCCCTTCCACTGAATTCCCTTTGGGTCTTTATGAGCATGTTAAAAGCCCCAGTTTCTCACCAAAGCTATTGGAGAAGTCCCTTCTCTAAGATTCAATGTCTCCATCTCTAAAACCAGCAAATTGGAAGTGATCTTTATTGTCACTTCTGTTTCTGGTCCTTGAGTTAATTCTACAAGTACAACAATGTCGATGCACCTTGGAAATTCTACCTCTCCCCATTTTCTAGGCACATTCTCTCAATCATTTATGTTCCTAAGTAGCATTGCATAACTTATATTGTGGTTAAATAAGAGTTTTGCAAGTACTTAGTTACCTAACTTTTCCCTCAACTGGACTATGAGTTCATTATGATAGAACTATTTATAAATTTATTTTTCTATTCCCTGATGCTATGCATTTTTAAGTTCTCATGAGTGAATGACCTATTTAAGTTTGAGATAAAGATCTTTAGTAGACACAATAATGTGTCAGTACATGGCTTAATGTTTTATGTTTACCTGAAAAAGAGAACAGGTAAGAAGAAAAATGTCTGCCTCAAATATCTTCAAATTTGAAACAGAATATTATGGTTTTAAACAGATGACCAACCAATGGTTAAAACTGCCTACAATGACATAAAGCAGTAAGTTTCTGTCTTTGGAGGTGTTTCTTCAGGTTTTATGTGGCCACTCTGAAGGCATCATGCATGGAATAAAAAGTAATAATAAGTGACTTCTAAGGTCTCCTTTTACTATGATTCTTGGAGTCTGTCACTGGAGTTACATGTACCCAATAAGAATGCCTTACACTGGCACAAATATTGGAGGACGAAGAACTCAGAAGATGATTTCTAGAGAGAACAATTATAAATGGTGATGAATCCAGAACACTTTGGAAATGACGGCTCATGCTGCGAGCTTGGAGGGCTAGAGTCACAATGTCTTTTGCACTAGTCTTGGCATCAGAAGAATGAGCTCAGGCTCAGGCTTTGTTAATAAAGAGCTGTGAGCTTTTGGCAGATCTCTTCACTTTCCAGTGTTTCAGATTTATCCTCCAGAAAAATAAAATGGGCTAGACAAGGTAATTTCAAATATAATTGCCAGCTTTAAGTGATTGTATATCAATAGGAACTGAGATGTAATTAATTTCTAAAAACCCCAAATGTTGATTATCCAAATCTACATAACTATAAACCAGTCTTTTGCTTCACAAAATTATTCTTAGTTTTACAAAGTATTTCCTAGGAAAGCATGCTCATGAGTATTTATTTATATAAATTTTATTTATACACAATTTTACTATCATGAAACAAAATTGGTCAGTATAGGTCAAGTAAGAGTTTAGGAGATTATAAACATTATTATCATTTACCATTATTGTATGATTTCTTATATATAAACTACAGTGACTAAAAGTGATGATTTTACAACTTTTCTATTAATCACAAATCTATTTATCTATTACTGACTTTATGTCTGCTCCATGAAAAATCTTGGTGACTAAGAAAAATGTGAGACCATCATGGATCCTTAGAATGAGCTTTAATTGAAATGATAGGCTTCAATGAAGTTTATTATTTGAAGAAGTCTTTCATTTTATGGCTGGCTTTATTTCTTTAAGAGCTAAATTTTACTTCAATTATCTCTTGAAATTTTATTTTATCTTAAGGAGGAAAAAAAATCTCTGTCAATAGATAGTAAAAAATGACAGACTTGGGACAGAGATGACATGTCAAGTCAGATAACATACCAAATCTCAGAAATATTGGAAGTCATAGTTTATCCATTCCACCCTAATTCTTACCCTTACATTTTTATAGTATCCCTACCTCTTGCTCAATTTTTAATGTCTCAAATTATCCCAGATTTCTACACCATCATGAAAAGTGGTCTTATAAATTCACCCACTTTGACCTGCTCATGATTAAGCTTCTTTAAAATACAAAAACTATTAACTATCTAAGATGAAGAAATTATAACCACATTAAAGTATGTATAAAGCTTTACATTTTACAAGGCACCCTTCCCCATATACTATTGATTATAACCTTACAGCATTTTCTTGATGTGCATATGTTAGATATTATACATACCTCTTATAAATGGTATGGGAAATGTTTCAGTGGGTTTAAGTGGCCTATAACAGTCACTGAGCTAATCAGTGGAAGAAGATGAATTCCAACTCAAGTTTATCTATAGTAAAATCCAAGGCTTCAAAAAAAATGTTTCTATTGTAATAATTATCCAAGTCAGCCATAGTGGCTTACTTCATCTTGTCTTCTCCATGTTATTTCCTCTTCATTCTGTTCTTTCTTTATTGATTTACCCTATAAACCTTCATTTTATAATTAGAGAAGTCCTAAATTAAGAAAAAAACAAGTAACCCTTGAGGAAGACATCTAGTTTTCAGTGATAAATGGCTAAAACATCCAGCATGACCCAGTATGTAACTATCTATGTTCTTATAGATTTCATGAGACATCTCATCCCAACCTCTTGTTTACCAGATTAAAAAACAGGATCCCAGAAAATCTAAGTGCCTTGAACAATGTCACACATATAATTGTTAATATAACTAAGGCAGGAACTGAAGTTGCCAACGTTAACTCTTGTACATATTTTTTAAAGCAAATTATTATTTCCCCCCGTTAATGTTCTCTAGGAAAAGAAGTTCCACAAAGTTCCTCAGTACTCTGTTCTATTGTTTCTTCTCACTAGAATCCTTTCTTTCTGCCCCACCCAACTATAAAACTTCCTATTTTTTTCTATGTCTGTCTTCCTCAGAAACTAATCAAGAATTTTACTAGAGCTTACTAAGTGAGAGAGTGGCATGGACATATATACATTACCAAATGTAAAATAGATAGCTAGTGGGAAGCAGCCGCACAGCACAGGGAGATCAGCTCCGTGCTTTGTGACCACCTAGAGGGGTGGGATAAGGAGGATCTGAGGGAGATGCAAGGGGGAGGAGATATGGGGATATATGTATATGTATAGCTGATTTGTTATAAAGCAGAAACTAACACACCATTGTAAAGCAATTATACTCCAATAAAGATGTTTAAAAAAAAAGTGTAGTACTTCTTGCATTGATGGTGTGGTGATCTGAATGTCTACTTTCTAATTGCTCAGGCTCCTATGGGGAATACACAAGTGGTAAAGGGAAATTTTTGCCTTCTAAAATGTATTGGCTAGACAGCATGTGAAAGAAACTCAACCATGGTGAAATGACCACTCTTACATGAGGTCAAGAAAGTCAGAGTGTGGTGAACATGAAGATGTGACACTCAGATCCCTTTAAGGAAAGACTTGCTGCCAGTTTTGAGAAGTGTGGTCAGCACACAGCTTCTTGTCAGTCCCTGCTCAGCTCCATGAAACCAGACCCGTCTTTTCCTGAAGTCATGTCCTTCTCACATCTTCTAGGGCAGCCCAAATCCTACGTCTGCCAAGAGGGGGTAAAATGCTGCCCTCACTTCAGCCTGACAGGGCATAGCCCTGATGGGTAATACTCACTCCAGATCTCTGCCAACTTGGTAGAGGCCTGGTCAGGCATGCCTCTACCCAATTCTGTTTTTTCCTGCTTTGAATTTGAATATTTTTCTCCACCCAATTCTGTTTTCTCCTGCTTTCCTTTATAATGATTGCTGATAAACATCTTGCATCCCAACTATTTCAGCATCTTAATCCTAGAAACCACATCTGCAACAGAGAGCTGCCATGCAGGGAGAACTAAAAAGAGCAGATATGCTGGGAAAGGCAGAATCAGGAGTCAAAAAGGGAGTTATGATAGCTTTACATTTTCTGCTTTTATTCTCCTGAACCCAGCTATATTCTGCCTTTTCATTCTGTGTGCCAACCTTGCAGATCAGAATAAATCACTATTATTATTTTTAGTATTAGCTTAATTTAATTCAAATCAGTTTTTGTTTTTACTAGTCATAATCAAAATTATAACTGAATATGACTGAAGACTGTATTTTGTGGTACTGATAGAGACTATAACAAAAACAAAAAGAATAAAAATATTAACATGAGCTTATAAAGACAGGGAAGTAAGATTTCTCTTTGGAGCAGAAGAGACATGACCTCAGCCTGTGACAGGGTGGTCATCTTGCTCTCATAAAGGTACAGCCACCTGAGTGAGGATGACACCAGTATGCAGAGCCAAGAGTTTGGGAGAGACAATTCCTGCTGATATCGTTGAGCTCCAAGTACAACCCTGCCAGAATCCTTCTGCCTGTGGACTTATTTGTGCTGTCTGTTCCTTCAGAATGGAAACCCACCTGCTTCACTCCCTTCTGTGCCTGGTGTCTAAAAGCTGCCCAGCACACAGTAGGACCTCAGTGAATGTGTGCTGGGTGTGTGGACGCTGTAGGCCACAGACAAGAATGATCCAGGCAGTGATGAAACACGATAAAGTCTCTCCCGTTCATTCACAGCTCCCTGCTCCTCCATCTCCTCCTGTCCTTCCTCATGTGGTGAGGTCATGCGTGGTGTCCCATCCCCCTCCTCTAGGACTAGCCCACTGGGCACCTGAAGCCAGAGATGTCTCATCCAATGGAAGGTGACCATGTCACTCCCTGCTCATGGACTCCCTGCTCTTTAGAACAAAACCCACAGCCCTCCCTGTGGGACTGTGCTTGGAGTAATGAGGGCAACCAGGAGCAGCCATGGCACAGCCAGCCAGTCTAGGCCCAAGGCTTACAGAACAGGAGATGTTCTCATAAGCAGAGTGTTCTCTCATCAGGCCTGACTGCTTTCCAGCCCTGAACTGGGGGATGTTTAAGTTTGGAGACACAGAGCACAGTGCACCAGTGGAGGTGGTCTGGAAGCAAGGGGTGCTCATCCAACACCCCACTCCCCAGCCTCACTCCCAACACTTCAACTTCTTTTTTTTTTTATTATGAAACATTTTATTTCCTCTGTGTGAATCTACTTATTAATCTATGTAAATAGTGACTTTCCAAAGGGGAAGAGGGTGAGTTTAGGATAGCACTCTGGTAGAAGCTATAAAACTGACTCTTCCTGGGCTATATTTATTAGTAGCTCAATGTCATATTAACATTCTACTAGTAGGCTCTTTTAGAGAGCATTGGCTTTTCTATAGGAGGCTGTCCAGAAAAAAATCTTTTAGTGTCTTTACAAAGTCTCCCTTCCCTAAATTCTCAATAAATAAAAAAGTGAGAACCAGACTGTTCTCAGACTTAGATTATATTGCTTTCAGCTTCCAGCCTCTGGGTGGAATGAAAGTTCATTTATTGCAATTCATTTTCTCTTTCTACTTCAGGTGGGATAAGTATATATAATGAGCAGTCCTCTGAGGTTCTGCTGATTTCCTAAAGAGCAAATTTTTTTTATTAGTTTCTGCTTTATAACAAAGTGAATCAGTTATAGATAAACATATGTTCCGATATCTCTTCCCTCTTGCATCTCCCTCCCTCCCACCCTCCTTATCCCACCCCTCCAGGTGGTCACAAAGCACCGAGCTGATATCCCTGTGCTATGCAACTGCTTCCCACTAGCTATCTACCTTACATTTGGTAGTGTATGTGTAGTCCATGCCTCTCTCTCACTTTGTCACAGCTCACCCTTCCCCCTCCCCATATCCTCAAGTCCGTTCTCCAGTAGGTCTGTGTCTTTATTCCTGTCTTAACCCTAGGTTTTTCATGACATTTTTTTTTCTTAAATTCCATATATATGTGTTAGCATACGGTATTTGTCTTTCTCTTTCTGACTTACTTCACTCTGTATGACAGACTCTAGGTCTATCCACCTCATTACAAATAGTTCAATTTCATTTCTTTTTATGGCTGAGTAATATTCCATTGTATATATGTGCCATATCTCCTTTATCCATTCATCCAATGATGGACACTTAGGTTGTTTTCATCTCCAGGCTATTGTAAATAGAGCTGCAATGAATATTTTGGTACATGACTCTTTTTGAATTATGGTTTTCTCAGGATATATGCCCAATAGTGAGATTGCTGGGTCATATGGTAGTTGTATTTGTAGATTTTTAAGGAACCTCCATACTGTTCTCCATAGTGGCTGTAGCAATTCGCATTCCCACCAGCAGTGCAGGAGTGTTCCCTTTTCTCCACACCCTCTCCAGCATTTATTGTTTCTAGATTTTTTGATGATGGCCATTCTGACTGGTGTGAGATGATATCTCATTGTAGTTTTCATTTGCATTTCCCTAATGATTAATGATGTTGAGCATTCTTTCATGTTTTTGTTGCCAGTCTGAATATCTTCTTTGGAGAAATGTCTATTTAGGTCTTCTGCCCATTTTTGGATTGGATTGTTTGTTTTTTTGTTATTGAGCTGCATGAGCTGCTTATAAATTTTGGAAATTAATCCTTTGTCAGTTGCTTCATTTGCAAATATTTTCTCCCATTCTGAGGGTTGTCTTTTGGTCTTGTTTATGGCTTCCTTTGCTGTGCAAAAGCTTTGAAGTTTCATTAGGTCCCATTTGTTTATTTTTGTTTTTCTTTCCATTTCTCTAGGAGGTGGGTCAAAAAGGATCTTGCTGTGATTTATGTCATAGAGTGTTCTGTCTATGTTTTCCTCTAAGAGTTTTATAGAGCTAATCAATGAATTGGGTAAAGTTTCAGGATACAAAATTAATGTACAGAAGTCTCTTGCATTCCTATACACTAATGATGAAAAATCTGAAAGTGAAATCAAGAAAACACTCCCATTTACCATTGCAACTTAAAGAATAAAATATCTAGGAATAAACCTACCTAAGGAGACAAAAGACCTGTATGCAGAAAATTATAAGACACTGATGAAAGAAATTAAAGATGATACAAATAGATGGAGAGATATACCATGTTCTTGGATTGTAACAATCAACACTGTGAAAGTGACTCTACTACCCAAAGCAATCTACAGTTCAATGCAATCCCTATCAAACTATCACTGACATTTTTCACAGAACTAGAACAAAAATTTCACAATTTGTATGGGAACACAAAAGACTCCGAATAGCAAAAGGAATCTTGAGAACGAAAAGTGGAGCTGGAGGAATCAGGTTCCCTGACTTCAGACTATACTACAAAGCCACAGTAATCAAGACAGTATGGTACTGGTACAAAAATAGAACGATAGGTCAATGGAACAGGCTAGAAAACCCAGAGATAAACCCACGCACATATGGTCACCTTATCTTTGATAAAGGAGGCAGGAATGTACAGTGGAGAAAGGACAGCCTCTTCAATAAGTGGTGCTGGGAAAACTGGACAGGTACATGTAAAAGTATGAGATTAGATCTCTCCCTAACACCATACACAAAAATAAGCTCAAAATGGATTAAAGACCTAAATGTAAAGCTAGAAACTAACACTTCAACTCCTTACTGCACCGATGCCTGTTCTCCAATTCCTGTGGTCAAATCCACATGTTGGGGCCCCTCCCCATGGGGAAAGGGGAGAGCAGAGCCCAAATCCTACATGATAGGAAACTCAGCTGCACAGGAAACTGACCACACCACACACAGTTTGGTTCATGGGACCTTGTTATCTTATTACAGACCTCTCAGTCATAATTTTTTTTATCTTTCAGTGAGAATTTTATTTATTAATAAAAATTATATATATCAAAGGTGTGCAACATGATGTTTTGATATAAATATACATTGTGAAATGATTTAGTAAAAACAATTAACATATCCACCACAAAATGTTATCATTTTGTGTGTGTAGCGAGAACACTTAAGATCTACTCTCTCAGCAAATTTCAAGTATACAGTGCAGTTAAATAATAAATTTTTTAATAAAGCAAACAACCCAGGGCAAAGAGGTATCCAGGATCAAGTTTATAAAGAGCCTTTCAATTAATGAAATGATGTATCTGTGGCAATTACTTTCTAAAGACACCTGAAATCCTTACTTCTTTAATACTAGTTAAGCTCAGTGTAAACTATAGAATAATTTTATGGCATTTCTCATAATTAACACAGGTTGCAGGGACCAAAGTTCCTCTTGGACCTTATGAAAATGTTTGGTAATGTTAGTGCCAGAAGGTAATACACACTTTCTGCATTTCTGCCCTGCAATGCAGCAGTTATTGCCATTGGGAGTCATCGTGATAATTCTCTTAGGTCATTTTTCCATTTAGTTGTTCTCATTATCTCCAAGTGCTGCATGACTACATGCTTCTCAAACTGGAAAATGCATAGCCCCAATTCTGTGAAGGGAAGATTCAAAACATTGTGTTTGTGATACATCTTTCTGGAGCATCAAGTTTATTGACAAGAATTGGAACAACAAAGTAGCTGAAAAGAGCTATCCCCCTCCTCCAACAACATGGAAGACAGAGTGAGGGAACGTGTCCCAGGAGATGCAGTTCAGTCTCTTAATTTTCACCTAGGTGGGGACTGAGGGGAGAGACCTGCAGTAAGGGTGACCTCTACTCTGGTCCTCCAGGTGACTACAAACCATCCTCTGAGCTGGCCATGTTTTGGATATGATGCTTCTGAAGGCCATGGATGTGCATAGAACACTCCCATCATCCAATGGACAAAGTCCCAGGGAGCACGGCCTGACCTTCCTGCTTTGGCCATCCATTCGGTATTACATTGGTCTCACTTTATTTTGACACTTCTTGCTGGGCAGTCTGCAACATAGGTGTTTTAAAATAAAGTTCCAGAATCTCCCAGCCACACCCTGCTGTTTCTGGCTGTGGCCAGAGGGAGCAGCTGGGGACACTCTATCAGCCTCCCCAGCATGGGAGGAATTTCCACGGTTGGATACACCCTGAGAGCAGCTGGTTCCTTCTTGAGCTCCAGTCTTGCTACTGGTGCTCCCGATGGAGGGGGATGCCCCAGGCCCACACTGGAGGGACTGGGATGGGGGTGGCAGTCCTCACCTCCAGGCTGGGTGGGGAATTGGCAGGCTCTCTGCCCTTCTGCCCTGACTCCTGGTCCTCCTGAAGCCACTCATTTTCTCCCTGTTACAGCCATGTGGGGTTAAGAGGCTCACTTTTCACAGACACATCAAGACTTGGGGAGGTTCAACCCTGTGGCTGCTGAGGTTAGTGGAATGGGAGGGCCTCATAGTGATGGTGCAGACCCAACCTTGTGTTCCTTAGAGCTCATGCTGTCATGCCTCCTGCCTGTTCTTGAGTGGTGAACCTGGTTTCACCCCAATCTCAGGGGCTCTTTTCACAAGACAGCTCACTGTACAGCCTGAGTGGCTCCTCCTCGCCCATGTTCACCCATGGATGCCTCATTAGGTCACTTAGAGTGTCTCTGTTCCTGGGGTTGAGGGTCATCATTGTTTTCAAGAGATTTCTATCTCTAAGGAGAGATAAAAGGAGATATAATGTTGCCCTTTCAAGGTTTGCTGCCCAGCTCCCAAAAGTTCTCTCCTCCAAAGGGTAGAGATCCAGTCACCATAAAGTAGAGAACCACCCCCAGGCTCCTCTCATCCACCAAGGGGTTGGCATAGTTCTGGCCCAGGAAGAGTTCTGGGACAGCAGGAATGGGGCTGCCACAGAAGATATCAAGCTTGTCACACTAATTAAACTCATTGCTGAGGCCAAAGTCTGTAATTTTCATGTTCATCTTGGCATCAAAGGGGAGGTTCCATGGTTTCAGGTCCTGGTGCATGATGCCCACTGTTGGCAGTGCTGCAGAGCAGAGATCAGCTGCCAGAATGTGCCTCAGGCCTCTGCCTCTGTCATGTGGCCATGGTCCTGTACCTAGCTAGACATGTTCCCCCCACTTAGGTACTCCATGTCCAGGAACAGTGTCAGTCACCTCCAACAGCTGTACAGTATAGGAGTGATTCAGAGCCTTCATAATGTGGACTTCCCAGAAAAGTCTCAGGAGGCTGGAGGAGCTCTGCTGACTTTTCTTAATGACCTTGTTGGCTACCTCTGTCCCAGTCAGAATGTGCCAGGCCAGCTTCACCTTGGAAAAGTTACCTTCACCAATGGTATGGAGGATCTCATAGTTGTCAATATGAACCTCCTCATCAGCAGAGATGGCCTTGGGGCACTTCATCATGGTGGCCTGCTAACTACACCAACAGACAGCACTAACTAGCAATGCTAACTATGCTAAGTGTACTAACTATACTAACAGTGCTAATATTAACAATGCTAACTATACTAACTATGCTAATAAACAATATTAACTATACCAACTATGCTAACTATACCAACAATACTAACTATACTAACTGTACTAATACTAGCAATATTAGGGGAAAAATAAGATAAAATGAGAAAAAGAACAAAGAAATAAAAGAAAGCAGAAAGAAAAAAGTGGGGAAAACAAAAAAAAATTGAGAAGAAAAAATTTTTTAAAGAAAGAAAAAATGATAAAAAGACAAAAAATAAAGAAAAACGAGAAAACAGAACAAAGAAAACTAAGTAAAATGAAAAGCAAAAGAAAATGAGAAAAATAAAAAAGAGTAGAGAAAAAGAAAAAAATAAAGAAAACAAGATGGCAAAAACAAGGAGAAAACACAAGCTCACTGTGAGTCCAAGGATATCAGGTCACAAAAAGAATCTTCCTGGACTCTAAGGACAAAAATACTTAGGCCTAACCAGGGACTTAATGGCACCTTATGAGGTCAGAGAAAGAAATGGACCAATCATGGCTGGGGATAAACCACAGTGTTTTGCTTTCTTTTTTTTTTTTTTTTTTTTCTTTCATGTTTTGGTCTCAAGACCCCTTTATGCTTAGAAAAAAATGATCCCAAAGAGATTTTTATTTATGTATGTTATTACAGATTCGTATTTACTTTGTTAGACATTTAAATCTGTAAGATGCTTCAGTGACATTTTCATTTCTAGTTTGAAAATCTGTAGGAATTTTAAAGACCTCATAATATCTACACTTGAAATATTCAATTCCTTTTCCTTAAACTCTGGTCTCAAAAAGATGTTACAACTTAACTGATATCAGGACACTGTAGAAAAATTTTCTGTTGCATAAGACATGATAACGTATATTATTATCCAGGAAGCTGAGAGGAAGATTTGCCAGGAAGATCATTAGCAGATTTCTCATCAGGAACCTTGGAGATCAGATGGCTTGGATTGATGTATTCAAAGTGTTGAAGGAAATAAGCTGTCAACAAAGAATCTTATACCTAGCAAAACTGTCCTTCAAAAATGAGGGAGAAATTAAGACATTCCCAGATAAAAAAGATAAAAACATATGATGCAAATATTTGCTACCTATAAGAGACTCACTTCAGATCCAAAGACAAAAAAAAGTTGAACATAGATAGAAAAAGATAGTCCATGCAAATAGTAACCAAAAGAAAGCAGGAGTGGCTGTACTAATATCAGACAAAATAGACTTTAACTCAGAAGAGTTTACAAGAGACAAAGAAGGACATTATATGTTAATAAGGGGTTCAATAGAGCAAGAAGGTAAAATCATAAACATTTACATACTTAAAGACAAGCAAATGTGGACAGAACTGAAGGGAAAAATCATTCTACATAATAGTTGGAGACTTCAATATTCAACTCTCAGTGATGGATAAACAACCAGACAATAGAAGTGAGGAGGTAGAGGACACAATACTGAACAACACAATAAACCAATTAGATCTAACAGACATACACAGAACCCTTCCCAACAATAGAACACATGTTCTTCTCAAGTGCATGTGGGACCTTCTCCAGGACAGACCATGTGTTAGGTCACGATTTGTCTCAGTAGATTTTAAAAGATAGATATCGTACAAAGTATCTTCTCCAACTACAATGGGATAATAGATATCAGAAAGAGTGAGACTTCCCTGGCAGTCCAGTGGTTAAGACTTCACCTTCTGGACTTCCTTGGTGGTACAATGGTTAAGAATCTGTCAATGCAGGGGGCATGGGTTCATGCCCTGGTCTGGGAAGATCCCACATGCTGTGGAGCAGCTAAGCCTGTGCACCACAACTACTGAAGTTGCATGCCTAGAGCCCATGCTCTGCAACGAGAGAAGCCACTGCAATGAGAAGCCCATACACCACAATGAAGAGTAGCCTCCACTCACCACAACTAGGGAAAACCCTCTTGCAGCAATGAAGACACAACACAGCCAAAAAGTAAATAAATAAAAATAAAATAAATTTTAAAAAATTAATTCAAAAAGAAAAACAAAGAACTTCACCTTCCAATGCAGGGGGTGTGGGTTCAATCCCTGGTCAGGGAGCTAAGATCCAGAGTGCCTCAGGGCCAAAAAACCAAAACAAAACAGAAGCAATATTATAACAAATTCAATAAAGACTTTTAAAAAATGGTCCAGGGCTTCTCTGGTGGCTCAGTGGTTGAGAGTCCACCTGCCGATGCAGGGGACATGGTTTCGTGCCCTGGTCTGGGAGGATCCCACATGCCGTGGAGCGGCTGGGCCCGTGAGCCATGGTTGCTGAGCCTGCGCGTCTGGAGCCTGTGCTCTGCAATGGGAGAGGCCGCAACAGTGAGAGGCCCGCGTACCGCAAAAAAAAAAAAAAAAAAGTCCACATCAAAAAAATCTTTTAAAAAAAAAGAATTTTTTATTAAAAAAAAAGAAACCAGCAACAGGAGGAAAAGTGGAAAATTCACAAATTTGTGAAAATTAAACCACTTTATAGAACCACCATGTCAAAGAAGAAAGCAAGAGGGAAATTAGAAAATACTTAGAGATGAAGGAAAATGAAGCACAACACACCAAATGTGGGAAAGAGCAAAACAGTGCTAAGGAGAAATTTATAGCTATAAACACATTTTTAAAACCCTCAAATCAACAACCTAACCTCATGAAACTTAGGGAACTAGTAAAAGAAGAATGAACTAAACCTAATACTAGCAGAAGGGAGCAAATAATAAAGATTAGAGCAGAGACAAAATAGAGAGTAGAAAACCAATAGAGAAAATCAACAAAACCCAAAACTGGTTCTTTGGAAAAATTAACAGTGTTGACAAATCATTAGCTGGAATGACTAAAGAAAAGGGAAGACAAATTATTAAAATCAGAAATGAACATGGGGGCATTATTACTGACTGTAGAGAGATAAAAAGGATTATGAAAAATTGTACTGTAACAAATTGGATAACCTAGATAAAATGGACAAATCCCTAAAAGTATAAAACCTCCCAAGGCTGAATCACAAAGAAATAGAAAATCTGAATAGACTCATAACTAGTAAGGTGATTGGATCAGTAATCAAAAACCTCTTTACAAAAAGAGCTCTGGAACAAATTGAAAGCTGGCAAATTGATTCACTGGTGAATCATACGACATTTAAAGAAGAACTAACACCAAGCCTTCTCAAAGTCATGCAAAAGAAATTCAGGAGAAAGAACACTTCTTAACTTACTCTGTGAGGCTGGCATTGCCTTGATACCCCCCAAATATCTCTGGCTCATCTTCTAGACAGTCACCAGAGTATTTTACTAAAATATCCAGGCAAAGCTGTTCTTTGCCCAGTGGCTTGAATCTGGTTCCTCTAAGATCTTTCTACTTCCCTTCAGTCCCACCCCCTGATTCCTGGAGAGGGGAGAGGGGCTGAAGATTGACACAATCACTAATGGCCAGTGATTTAGTCAGTCATGCCCATTGTACTGAAGCCTCCATAGAACTCCAGAATGATAAGTTTCAGAGAGCTTCCAGGTTGGTGAACTTGTGGAGGTTTGGGAAGTAGAGAACTCAGAGGGCATGGAAGCTCTGTGCTCCTGAGTTATAACCTTTTATAATTTATAACCTTTTATAATGAGACATCATTGCACTGAGAATATAACTGCAGGCACTGATTGGGTCAAAACCTCCACACTGCCTTTCCATGCATTGGTGAATGTATACAGTGAAAAATAAATAAATAAATAAAGACTGGGGAGTAAGCAAGAATGACAAGATTTTAATACTTTTTTTCTCCAGCCCATTATTTCTTTCTTCTTTTTTTCTGTCTTCTTTTTTTCATTTTTTCTTTTCTTTTCTTTCTTTCTTTTTTTGCCTTAATTCCTTCTCTGTTTCTTTGTTCCCTGCTAGTCTCTGTAACTATTTTTTTTTTCTGATCCAACAACCTAAGAAGATTCCTTTGTTGTCAGAAGAACAAATTGGAGTTTCTAAGGGTGGTACATTTATCT
Organism: Globicephala melas; assembly: GCF_963455315.2. Taxonomy (NCBI): domain Eukaryota; kingdom Metazoa; phylum Chordata; class Mammalia; order Artiodactyla; family Delphinidae; genus Globicephala; species Globicephala melas. Next base: position 30,792,449 of record NC_083326.1, on the reverse strand, counting down.
AGCCTGGGACATTACAAGTGCCAGAATTTCAGTAGATCTTGTATGTTATGACCAAGGTTGGTAATAGGGAAAAGGAAATAGATCATGAACAAGAAAATTTAGGTCTTGCTGCATTTTATTTCATGTATAGGAAATTATGTCTACAGTTTCGTTAAGGTACATAATCATATGATTTTTAGCCTAACACCTCTCATGTTCCTCCTCTTTCTTCCTAGTTCAATGACATTTTTCTCATCCTCCAAACCCCTAATTTACTAGGTTGGGAACTCCATGAGAGGGAGAACCATATCAATCCCTTTTACCGTGGTATCCCCAGAACTAAGCATGAATCACAGGGAGACATTTCATTGTGTATTTGCCTGAAAATATGATTTTATTTATTAATAAGTGAATGTTCAGCTTTTTGTTACTACAATATATTTTATAGAGGTTGTTTTATTTCACCCTGATAACAGGAGTCAGATCCCCAAAAGAGTTACCCTCAGGCAGATCCAGGGTATGACTACAGTGGGATCTTCTGCATCTATAGCCATATATCTTTCCACTAACTACACCTACCTCCGTGTTAGCAAGATCAGTAGCAGGCTTCAGAGATTGTTCCTCACTCAATTGGCTGCTTCCAGTAGTGAGTGATAAAAGTAGTTTAACAAAGCTCTCTGGGATACAAGCAGATCAAAATGATAGATCCCTACTCCATTGGTTTGGTTTTGTTTTATTAACATGCAAATGAATGAAAAGCAAAGGGAGTTCTTCCAAGCCTAATTTTGTTTGTTGAGGAGGGAGGAATGAAGACATGATCAGAAGCCCCATTGAAGCCCAACTTCAAATGCTCCAATAGATCTGTAGTCTTTTGGAAATCAGATAGGTTGATAGGGCATCAGGATCTCGGACAACTGAATACAGCAAGGGATGAGTGAATGATTAGTGATGACTAGGCAAGATTTCAAGCATCCTGGGAAGTGCAAAGTAGCAAATGCTCTAAAGAGAAAGCTTTCGTCTTGTAAACCTGAATGCAAAATTCACCAATTCATGGAAAGACAGTGTGGACCCTTTTACCTAATCAGTGCCTGCAGTTATATTCTCAGTGCAATGATGTCTCCTGATTGCCTGGCACATGTATTCTATGCTTCTCTTTTAATCTTTCAAGCTCTCTCTAGGTCTCTGTTCCCACCCCCTTACTTCCTATCTCTCTCATCAGTGACCCAAACTGACAGCTGTACATGAGCCATGGTTCTACCCTAGCCCCCATGCTACCCTGCATGCCCTCTCCCCTATTTCTCCTAAAAATTATCCCTCATTTTAGATTATCCACAGTTTCCTAAATTACTACACTCCATACTTCTAAGAATCACAAATATAATTTGAATGATAAATAGCTAAGTGTTTTAATTTATACTGCTCTTCCTCTATGGCATTTTTTCAAGAAAATGTGTTTACAGTGTATGTACCTGCAGGTCAGGGGTTCTGTTTTTCAATTCTTCCAGGCGAATTAACATGTTACTAGATCACTAGGATGTACTTAATATAAAGTGACAGATCCATGTCTTATCAAGCATTATATAAACTATAAACTATATATAAACTATACATCAGTTTGTTCCCTCGCTCTATAAAAATATCTGTTCCTTACCCTTTTACAAATACCATTTGTCATTTTCAAGCTGCTTCTGGAAATGAAAAAGGCTTTGCTCTAAACATGAACCAACTTAAATGCCATCAATAAAAAGACACTATAACTTACACACAGAGCCCCCTATCCATATCTAAATCCTTTTGTACCTGCTTGATACATTGACAAACCTTCTGTTTTTTATTTTACCATCTTGTTCATATTTTAGCAGCAAACTTTACACATTGGTATAAATGCATTTTTCATGATAAATTTACTGAATTATTTTATATTACTCCATTTGCTTTTCTAAATCTGCATTCATATAGGTGAGATTTATGAATAATTTTTTATATGAGCCACTTTGAGGTGCCTTAATGTAATGGTGCTTCATGAATCACTGGGTGAGTTTGAGCTGAGGTGTAGCAGGCTATTTATCTCCTATTGCCATGCCAATGACACATTACCAGGACATGACATAATGGGTGCTGTCTGGTTTAATAAAAGATTTTTCCTCCTCCAGTACTTGAGGAGAGAGGTTTCAATCAGCCCACAGTCTGGGACTCTATCTACTCTCAGGTTGAAATCATACTGTCAACAGCATAGCTTGCCATGAAGGGTGCTGGTAAAAGCATATTTGCTTGGACCAGCTCCAGACTGAGAAAACCCACAGCAAAAGCTAAACTAACAAGCAAGGACAAAGACATTTTCCAAATAGTGATGACTCCTGATTACATTTCTAAATTCTTCAGCCCAAATTTGGATGTGGCACATGTAGACTTTCATCTAAAATCAGTGAAACTCCCAGAAGAATTGTGTCTGGAGAGAAGGCTGTCTGATGTGATAAACAGCAAAATCTCCATCAGCCCAATTCAACTCAGAATTCTCTAAAGAGAAGAGTGTGAAGAAAAGAGAAACTCGGTACAAAAGGTTTCTCTGTTCTTGGCTGAGGATTTTGCTGACTGCAAGAATTATGCATCACTCAGACCCAGCAAACAGGGCTATGCTATCATTGTCACATCTCCCCAAAGTTACAACCCCATCGAGGTGTCTCACACTAGGTGAGAGCCCCAACATTTGAAGGAAAGAATCACTCCTCTTTGTGTCTGACACAGCTGGACTCAGAACTCTGTCATCACAGAGAAAATGGTTTATTGGCTCCCACAGTAACACATCAAACCTTCTGGAGATGTCAGGAGACCAAAGCAGTCATTCCCAGGCATCTGACTTCTTAGTAAAGCAGAGAAGGAAGACATCTTTGCAGTTGATGGGCCACAATTCCCTTGCCTCTCCAACACATTGTGCTATTGGGTCTGAAACTCATGTCAAGGAAGAGAAGACTTTTCAAAGATGACCCTTTCTCTGTATCCTCTTATCTAACTTCCTCCAGGGAAAGGGAGAACCATAGATACGGAGTTTCAATTCTGAGGAGAATATTGTTTAAAAAACAAAAAAAAATTCTTTTGAATCCTCCCCCTTAAGACTGGTCATTAATAAATGGTAAAAGTAGCTAACTATGGAGTATGGCTTTACCTTGAGACTTTTGTTTTCAGCTTCCCTCTCCCTTTCATTTATCACTTCCCTGATGGAATTGTTTAGAGCCTGTGTATTCTCCCCTGCTTTTCTTTATCAAAGCTGCTCTTATTACTTTTTTCCAGGGAATTTATTATTGCCTCTCTGTGAACACAGCACCATTCTAATTGTTATAGGATATGAAAAATATGTATTAATGAAAATATTTGGCCTCAAAATTAATAGTTAATCTTAAGAAATAATGGTTAATGAATGTGCCTGGCACTCTGCTCAGTGCTTTACAAGTGTCTCTTTTAAACCTATGGCATAGTTGTCCCTACTGCTATTCCTGGGAAGCTTATAATGATAAAGAAAACTTGTTCAATATAACACAACTAGAAAATAGTTGAGCAGGACTCAGACCTAGGCAATAAGGCCCTAACCTTGCACTTTTTACCACTAAGTTGTTACCAACTCCCTAAAGACAAAATACACAAAACAATCAGAGATGCATAATAGAGCAAACAAAACAACATGAGATGCTAAAATTTAGATATTCAAATGTCAGTATCTAAGTGTGTGGCCAAGAAAGGAAAAACCCATTTAGACATAACCTTATCTTTCACTAGAATGAAAACCATGAGACACAAGCATTTGTCTTTATTGTTGTATTCCTAGTCCCTAATCCATAGTCAGTCACATAATAATAATAACTATTTTCTGAATAAATATTTTTAAATGTCCTAGACATAGAAAACAAACTTATGGTTACCAAAGGGGAAAGGGGGTGAGGGATAAAATTGAAATTTGGGATTAACAGATACACATTATTATATATAAAATAGATAAACAACAAGGACCTACTGTATAGCACAGGGAACTATATTAATATCATATATATATATATATATATATATATATATATATATATAACTGAATCACTTTGCTGTATACCTGAAACATTGTAACTTGACTCTACTTCCATAAAAAAATAAAATTTTAAAAAAAGATTTGTACTTGTAAAGTAACAAGAGGCTTTTCATTAACTCTTATGACAATAATGGCAGAGTAAGAAATAGTTTATCACAGTGGGTAATAGTCATCTGAGAATGTTGTAGTTTTTTTACAAAGAAATGTGTTCCAGTCGTGTAATGAGGGTTGAAAAATCCCAGCGATATTAGCTCTCCCTGTTGCTAGTTTATGGAAATGTTAGTACTGTACGTAAGAGAAGATAATAATTCTAAGTAGAATTATCTACCATAATAATAATGTACTTATATTAATTCTTGAGATAAAATTAAAAAAACTTTTAAGAGAATTTTTTTCTTTATTCCAGCTAGTATATGAAATATTTTAAAAGACCCTTAATGTATTAAGTAAGCTGAATAAAGATTGAGCGTGTGCTTCAAAAATCATGAGGTTGTTTAAGAAATGGGATAATTTAGCTCAATTGACTTAATGAATCTTCACATTATTGATAAAATCTTCATGCTAGCCTTCCCTCTAAGAGCCTTACGCATCACTTTTATAAGGTACCCAGCTTAAAATGATCACATAGTAATATGACAATAAATTAGCCCCTTTCTCTGCAGAATCACCATGGCGGCTGGAACCTTGTGCACATATCCTGAAAACTGGAAGGCCTTCAAGGCCCTCACTGCCACTCAGTACAGCGGGGATCAAGTCCATGTGCTCTCCGCACCACCCCAGTTCAATTTTGGCCAAACCAACTGCACCCCCGAATTTCTCAGTAAATTTCCTGCTGGCAAGGTTCCAGCCTTTGAGGGTGATGATGGATTCTGTGTGTTTGAGAACAATGGCATTGCCTCCTATGTGAGCAACGAGGAGTTGCAGAGAAGTACTCTTGAAGCAGCAGTCTAGGTGGTGCAGTGGGTGAGCTTTGCTGATAGAAACATAGTTCCCCCAGCCAGTACCTGGGTGTTCCCCACCTTGAGCAACATGCACCACAACAAGCAGGTCACAGAGAATGCAAAGGAGGTGGTGAGGCAAATTATGGGGCTGCTGGATGCTCACTTGAAGACAAGGACTTTTCTGGTGGGCGAACGTGTGACAATGGCTGACATCACAGTTGTCTGTACCCTGTTGTGGCTTTATAAACAGGTTCTGAAGCCTTCTTTCTGCCAGTCCTTTCCTAATACAAACCACTGGCTCCTCACCTGCATTAACCAGCCCCAGTTCTGGACTGTCTTGGGTGAGGTGAAACTGAAAAAATAGCCCAGTTTGATGTTAAAAAGTTTGCAGAGAGCCAGCCTAAAAAGGACACCCCACGGAAAGAGAAAGTTTCTCGAGAAGAGAAGAAGAAGCCCCAAGCTGAGCAGAAGGAGGAGAAGAACACAGCTGCCTTTGCTACTGAGGAGGAGCTGGATGAATGTGAGCAGGCATTGGCTGCTGAGCAGAAGGCCAAGGATCCCTTTGCTCACCTGCCCAAGAGTAACTTTGTGTTGGATGAATTTAAGTGCAAGTACTCCAACGAGGACACAGTCTCCGTGGTGCTGCCGTACTTTTGGGAGCACTTTGATAAAAATGGCTGATTCCTGTGGTACAGCGACTACTGCTTCCCTGAAGAGCTCACCCAGACATTCATAACCTTATCAATGGAATGTTCCAGCGATTGGAAAAACTGAGGAAGAATGCCTTTGCCAGTGTCATTCTCTTTGGAACCAACAATAGCAACTCCATTTCTGGAGTCTGAGTCTTCCGAGGCCAGGAACTTGCCTTTCCCCTGAGTCCAGATTGCCAGGTGGATTATGAGTCATACACATAGCAGAAACTGGATCCCAGCAGCGAGGATACCCAGCCGCTGGTTCAAGAATATTTTTCCTGGGATGGGGTCTTCCAGCATGCGGGCAAAGCCTTTAATCAGGGCAAGATCTTCAAGTGAACATCTCTTGCCATTGCCTAGCTGCCTGCACCTGCCTTTCAGGGAGAATGGGGGTCATTAAAGGAAACTGAACATTGAACCCTTTCCTGCCCTGCCTCCTTCGTGGGTCATGGTTTCTTCAAAGGGGAGTAGATATTTTGAAGCAGGGTGTTGTCTATACTTGCAGGACCTTCCTGTGCAGGAGAGAAGCCTTCAGAAGAGCAGAAAGAGAGGTCTCTCCTCGGTTTTGATTTTTTTTTTAATTGCCTTGCCTCTCCTTTGATGACGATCTTCTAGGCTAGCTGGGAAACATTGGATGTAGTTAGGAGGTGGTGAGACAGAGCTTTGTAACTACCTAATTCCAGACCTTCCTGCATGAAGGGGGAGAATACCTGCTGATGGGGTGAGAGCATAGAATGAATAGTGACTTAACACTACTTCCTGCAGCTGCCCTATGAGGTGGGGCAGCAGCCATATCCAAGAGTCATAGTTTCAACAATTCAGACAAACAGCAAGAAGAGGTACAGATTCCTTGGAACAGATACTGGCCTGTGGGCCCTAACCTGGCTGTGGATCATCTCTGGAGTATCCCTATTTTATAACAAGGAAGTGGGGTTCAGAGATTTAAGCAAGTTGCCTGTGATCACACATCTTAGGTGGTGGAGGCAGGATTTTGAACCAAGTGGGTGTCACTGGAGCCTGAACCTTAAACACGCCCTACTGCTTCCTGCAATGTAGAGCAGTCAAAAATGTCAGTTAACAGCCCTGAAAAATATTATAAAAATAAAAAAACAATAAATTATATTGCCAGCTTAAAATGAAAATAATCTAAGAGAACTTACCTAAAGATCAAATAATAAAATAGGTGATACCAAAAGTCCCTTTTAAATTTTAGTCCTGAAATTGTCCATTAGAAAGACATGCATTTCTGAAGAAGGAAAAAGAGTCAACACACCTGGTGCCTACATTTATGCATATGTACTTCCAAAATGACACCAATTAACTCTAAGATGATAAAGTGACCAGTCTACAGACTGTATAATGTAATGTGTTGTTTCAACTAGGAATAATTGGTGAATGTATATAAATATACATTCTAGAGGTAGAAGAGTCCCATTAAAGACTCCATATGACATCCCCCAAGTCGTACACAATGAAGGTTAATAACACTCATTAAAATAAAATAGCACTCATATAAAGACATTGGGAATTCAAATATTCTCCCATAATATAGAATGTCATTACTAGATAGTTTTAATTGCAGAGTGACAGGAGATTATATATGAATATTTGGAAAAGAAAATGCAACTGTTGCTTCTTTGCTGTATTTCACATCTATCCACATTAAAACTGACCTTATTGCAGTGTTTTGCTATGTCCAAGTGCTCTAAATCTCCAGAAAGTCACCATCACCCTTTGGGCTCTCTCCAAATTTATGTTATCTTTAGTATTCATGAACATGAATCCTTAAACTTCTCCATAGAAAAAGCATAATTTTAGATCCTTTTCCCTTCCCCACATCCAGACAGTCATGGTGTCCTGTGTATTCAGTGATGATTCCACAGCTCCTGTTCAGGTCCTCATTGTCTCTCACATGGATAATTGTGGCAATGGATTCCTGACTTCTCTGTTATCTCTTCTCTAAAATCTTTCCTTTACACGGTGACCAAATTTATCTTCTTAAATCACAAGTCAGATAATGTCTGCTCCCTTTAAGAACACATGGAGGCTCCTTGTTTTCTATTGAATGAAGTCCAAAACACTCTACTGCTCATTGGACTTCCTTTGTGCTTTTTAAATCTATCCAATCTTTCTAGTTTTATTTCCTTCTACACCTCTCTATCTATTCCACACTCAAGAAAGAACAGATTTTCAGGTATTTCTACCAATTTACTGTTAGTCATTTTTAGCAAAAGGGACATTCTGAAACTATAATTAATTATAAATCTATAATTATAACAAGACTATACAAGAATCACTTATTTCTAAAAGATGCACTGGTCATGCTTTTCAGAATCAGAGACCATAAGTGGAAGTAAAAGAGGGATCCAATAGCATGAGGTGAAACCCCTGGAGGCCACTGAGTGAGGGGGATATTTGGTACATTTGTTATTTATTTTAAAAAATCAACACCAATAATGCTCTGACAACAATTCTCCGATTCCAATTTGGTGACCTGCAATTTAATTCTGGTTTCTCATTACACAGAATTGAGTCAAGAGATATATGGGCCCCAGGCTGAGCAGTTGGAGTTTATCTCCTGTGGACAGATAGTTTAAGATAAAGATAACACCAGAAGCAAGGAAGAGCTGAACCCTGCCCAGATAAAAGATAAAGAGATCACATAGGCAGTTGAGGAAGATGGCGGAAGAGTAAGACGTGGAGATAACCTTCTCCCCCACAGATACATCAGAAATACATCTACACGTGGAACTGCTCCTATAGAATACCCACTGAACGCTGGCAGAAGACCTCAGACCTCCCAAAAGGCAAGAAACTCCCCCACGTACCTGGGTAGGGCAAAAGAAAAAAGAAAACACAGAGACAAAAGAATAGGGACGGGACCTGCACCAGTGAGAGGGATCTGTGAAAGAGGAAAGGTTTCCACACACTAGAAGCCCCTTCATGGGCGGAGACTGCGGGTGGCAGAAGGGGAAATCTTCAGAGCCACAGAAGAGAGCACAGCCACAGGGGTGCGGAGGGCAAAGCAGGGAGATTCCCGCACAGAGGATCAGTGCTGACCAGCACTCACCAGCCCGAGAAGCTTGTCTGCTCACCCACCAGGACGGGTGGGGGCTGGGTGCTGAGGCTCGGGAGAGGACTGGGGTTGGCGGCGTGAGCACAGCCTGAAGGGGTAAGTGCACCACGACGAGCAGGGAGGGAGTCCGGGAAAATGTCTGGACCTGCCAAAGAGTCAAGAGACTTTTTCTTCCCTCTTTGTTTCCTGGTGTGCGAGGAGAGGGGATAAAGAGTGCTGCTTAAAGGAACTCCAGAGAAGGGCGCGAGCCACGGCTATCAGCGTGGACCCTTGAGAAGGGCATGAGATGTTAAGGCTGCTGCTGCTGCCACCAGGAAGCCTGTGTGTGAGCACAGGTCACTATCCACCACCCCCTTCCAGGGAACCTGTGCAGCCCGCCACTGCCAGGGTCCAGTGATCCAGGGACAACTTCCCCAGGAGAACGCAAGTCATGCTTCAGGCTGGTGCAAGGTCATGTTGGCCTCTGCCACCACAGCTCGCCCTGCATCCGTACCCCTCCCTCCTCACAGCCTGAGTGAGCCAGAGTCCCTGAGTCAGTTGCTCCTTTAACACGGTCCTGTCTGAACGAAGAACAGGCGACCTACAGGCAGAGGCAGGGCCAAATCCAAAGTTGAAGCCCAGGAGCTGTGTGAACAAAGAAGAGGAAGGGAAATTTCTTCCAGCAGCCTCAGAAATAACGGATTAAACCTCCACAAACAACATGATGTACCCTGCATCTGTGGAATACCTGAATAGACAACGAATCATCCCAAATTGAGGAAGTGGACTTTGAGATCAAGAGTTATTACTTTTTCCCCTTTTCCTCTTTTTGTGAGTGTGTATGTGTATGCTTCTGTGTGAGATTTTCTCTGTAAAGCTTTGCTTTCACGATTTGTCCTAGGGCTCTGTCCATCCATTGTTTTGTTTTTTATTTTTACTTTAAAAAAAATAACCTTAATAATTTCTTTTATTTAATAACTTTATTTTATTTTATCCTACTTTATTTTATTTTATCCTCTTTCTTTCTTGCTTTCTTCCATTCTTTCTTTCTTTCTTTCTACATTTTCTCCCTTTTATTCTGAGCTACGTGGATGAAAGGCTCTTGGTGCTCCAGCCAGCAGTCAGTGCTCTGCCTCTGAGGTGGGAGAGCCAACTTCAGGACACAGGTCCACAAGAGAACTCCCAGCTCCACATAATATCAAACGATGAAAATCTCCCAGAGATCTCCATTTCAACACCAACACCCAGCTTCACTCAACAACCAGCAAGCTACAGTGCTGGACACCCTATGACAAAAAACTAGCAAGACAGGAACACAACCAAACCCATTAGCAGAGAGGCTGCCTAAGATCATAATAAGTCCACAGACACCCAAAAACACACCACTAGACATAGACCTGCCCATCAGAAAGTCAAGATCGAACTTCATCCACCAGAACACAGGCACTAGTCCCCTCTACCAGGAAGCCTACACAACCCACTGAACCAACGTTAGTCACTGGGGACAGACACCAAAAACAATGGGAACTACAAACCTGCAGCCTGCAAAAAGGAGATCCCAAACACAGTAAGATAAGCAAAATGAGAACACAGAAAAACAAACAGCAGTTGAAGGAGCAAGATAAAAACCCACCAGACCTAACAAATGAAGAGGAAATAGGCAGTCTACCTGAAAAACAATTCAGAATAATGATAGTAAAGATGATACAAAATCTTGGAAATAGAACAGAGAAAATGCAGGAAACATTTAACAAGGACGTAGAAGAACTAAAGAGGAAACAAAACAATGATGAAAAACACAATAAATGAAATTTAAATTACTCTAGAAGGGATCAATAGCAAAATAACTGAAGCAGAAGAATGGATAAATGACCTGGGAGATAAAATAGTGGAACTAACTGCTGCAGAGCAGAATAAAGAAAAAAGAATGAAAAGAATTGAGGACAGTCTCATAAGCCTCTGGAACAACATTAAATGTGCCAACATTCGAATTATAGGGGTCCCAGAAGAAGAAGAAAAAAGAAAGGGACTGAGATAATATTTGAAGAGATTATAGTTGAAAACTTCCCTAATATGGGAAAGGAAATAGTTAATCAAGTCCAGGAAGCACAGAGAGTCCCATACAGGATAAATCCATGGAGAAACACACCAAGACACATATTAATCAAACTATCAAAAATTAAATACAAAGAAAATATATTAGAAGCAGCAAGGAGAAAACAACTAATAACACACAAGGGAATCCCCATAAGGTTAACAACTGATCTTTCAGCAGAACTCTGCAAGCCAGAGGGAGTGGCAGGACATATTTAAAGTGATGGAGAAAAACCTACAACCAAGATAACTCTACCCATCAAGGATCTCATTCAGATTTGATGGAGAAATTAAACCCTTTACAGACAAGCAAAAGCTGAGAGAGTTCAGCACCACCAAACCAGCTTTACAACAAATGCTAAAGGAACTTCCCTTGGCAGGAAACACAAGAGAAGGGAAAGACCTACAATAACAAACCCAAAACAATTAAGAAAATGGGAAACGGAACATACATATCGATAATTACCTTAAATGTAAATGGATTAAATGCTCCCACCAAAAGACACAGACTGGCTGAATGGATACAAAAACAAGACCCATATATATGCTGTCTACAAGAGACCCACTTCAGACATAGGGACACATACACACTGAAAGTGAGGGTATAGAAAAAGATATTTCATGCAAATGGAAATCCAAAGAAAGCTAGAGTAGCAATTGTCATATCTGACAAAATTGACTTTAAAATAAAGCCTATTACAAGAGCCAAAGAAGGACACTACATAATGATTAAAGGATCGATCCAAGAAGAAGATATAACAATTGTAAATATTTATGCACCCAACATAGGAGCACCTCAATATATAAGGCAAATACTAACAGACATAAAAGGAGAAGCTGACAGTAACACAGTCATAGTAGGGGACTTTAACACCTCACTTTCACCAATGGACAGATTATCCAAAATGAAAATAAATAAGGAAACCCATGATGATACATTAAACAAGATGGACTCTAAATGATACATTAAACAAGATGGGCTTGATTGATATTCATAGGACATTCCATCCAAAAACAACAGAATACACATTTTTCTCAAGTGCTTATGCAACATTCTCCAGGATAGATCATATCTTGTGTCACAAATCAAGCCTTGACAAATTTAAGAAAATTCAAATTGCATCAAGTATCTTTGCTGACCACAATGCTGAGAGACTAGATATCAATTACAGGAAAAGAGCTGTAAAAAAATACAAACACATGGAGGCTAAAAAATACACTACTTAATAACGAAGTGATCACTAAAGAAATCAAAGAGGAAATCAAAAAATACCTAGAAAAAAATGACAATGGCGACACGACGACCCAAAACGTATGGGATGCAGCAAAAGCAGTTATAAGAGGGAAGTTTATAGCAATACAATCCTACCTTAAGAAACAGGAAACATCTCAAATAAACAACCTAATTTTGCACCTAAAGCAATTAGGGAAAGAAGAACAAAAGAACCCCAAAGTTAGCAGAAGGAAAGAAATCATAAAGATCAGATCAGAAATAAATGACAAAGAAATGAAGGAAATGATAGCAAACATCAATAAAACTAAAAGCTGGTTCTTTGAGAAGATAAACAAAATTGATAAACCATTAGTCAGACACACCAAGAAAATAAGGGAGAAGACTCAAATCAATAGAATTAGAAATGAAAAAGCAGAAGTAACAATTTAAACTGCAGAAATACAAAGGATCATGAGAGATTACTACAAGCAACTGTATGCCAATAAAATGGACAACCTGGAAGAAATGGACAAATTCTTCGAAATGTACAACGTGCTGAGACTTAACCAGGAAGAAATAGAAAATATGAACAGACCAATCACAAGCACTGAAATTGAAACTGTGATTAAAAATCTTCCAACAAACAAAAGGCAGAGCTTCACAGGTGAATTCTATCAAACATTTAGAGAAGAGCTAACACCTATCCGTCTCAAACTCTTCCAAAATATAGCAGAGGGAGGAACACTCCCAAACTCATTCTACAAAGCCACCATCACCCTGATACCAAAACCAGACAAAGATGTCACAAATAAAGAAAACTCCAGACCAATATCACTGACGAACATAGATGCAAAAATCCTCAACAAAATACTAGCAAACAGAATCCAACAGCACATTAAAAGGATCATACACAATTATCAAGTGGGTTTATTCAAGGAATGCAAGGATTCTTCAATATATGCAAATCAACCAACGTGATATACCATATTAACAAATTGAAGGAGAAAAACCATATGATCATCTCAATAGATGAAGAGAAAGCTTTCAACAAAATTCATCACTCATTTATGATAAAAACCCTGAAGAAAGTAGGCATAGAGGGAACTTTCATCAACATAATAAAGGCCATATATATTACAAACCCACAGCCAACATCATCCTCAATGGTGAAAAACTGAAACCATTTCCACTAAGATCAGGAACAAGACAAGTTTGCCCACTCTCACCACTCTTATTCAACATAGTTTTGGAAGTTTTAGCCACAGCAATCAGAGAAGAAAAAGAAATAAAAAGAATCCAAATTGGAAAACAAATAGTAAAGCTGTCACTGTTTGCAGATGACATGATACTATACAAAGAGAATCCTAAAGATGCTACCAGAAAACTACTAGAGCTAATTAGTGAATTTGGTAAAGTAGCAGGTACAAAATTAATCCACAGAAATCTCTGGCATACTTATACACTAATGATGAAAAATCTGAAAGTGAAATCAAGAAAACATTCCCATTTACCACTGCAACAAAAAGAATAAAATATCTAGGAATAAGCCTACCTAAGGAGAGAAAAGACCTGTATGCAGAAAATTATAAGACACTGATGAAAGAAATTAAAGATGATACAAATAGATGGAGATATATACCATGTTCTTGGATTGGAAGCATCAACATTGTGAAAATGACTCTACTACCCAGAGTAATCCACAGATTCAATGCAATCCCTATCAAACTACCACTGGTATTTTTCACAGAACTAGAACAAAAAATTTCACAATTTGTATGGAGAAACAAAAGACTCCGAATAGCCAAAGCAATCTTGAGAACGAAAAATGGAACTGGAGGAATCAGGCTCCCTGACTTCAGACTATACTACAAAGCTACAGTAATCAAGACAGTATGTTACTGACACAAAAACAGAAATACAGATCAATGGAACAGGGTAGAAAGCCCAGAGATAAACCCACACACGTATGGTCACTCTATCTTTGATACAGGGAACAAGAATATACAGTTGAGAAAAGATATCCTCTTCAATAAGTGGTGCTGGGAAAACTGGACAGGTACATGTAAAAGTATGAAATTATAACACTCCCTAACATCATACACAAAAATAAACTCAAAATGGATTAAAGACTGTAATGTAAGACCAGACACTATCAAACTCAGAGGAAAACATAGGCAGAACGCTGTATGACATAAATCACAGCAAGATCCTTTTTGACCCACCTCCTGGAGAAATGGAAAGAAAAAGAAACAAACGGGACCTAATGAAACTTAACAACTTTTGCACAGCAAAGGAAATCATAAACAAGACCAAAAGACAACTCTCAGAATGGGAGAATATATTTGCAAATGAAGCAAATGGAAAGGATTAATCTCCAAAATTTACAAGCAGCTCATGCAGCTCAAATATAAAAAAACAAACAACCCAATCCAAAAATGTCAGAAGACCTAAATAGACATTTCTCCAGAGAAGATATACAGATTGCCAAGAAACACATGAAAGAATGCTTAACATCATTAATCATTAGAGAAATGCAAATCAAAACTACAATGAGATATCATCTCACACTGGTCAGAATGGGCATCATCAAAAAATCTGGAAACAATAAATGTGGGAGATGGTGTGGAGAAAAGGGAACCCTCTTGCACTGTTGGTGGGAATGAAAATTGATACAGCCACTATGGAGAACAGTATGGAGGGTCCTTAAAAAACTAAAAATAGAACTACCATACGACCCAGCAATCCCAAAACTGGGCATATACCCTGAGAAAACCATAATTCAAAAAGAGTCATGTACCAAAATGTTCATTGCAGCTCTACTTACAGTAGCCAGGACATGGAAGCAACCTAAGTTTCCATCAACAGATGAATGGATAAAGAAGATGTAGCACATATATACAATGAAATATTACTCAGCCATAAAAAGAAACAAAATTGAGTTATTTGTAGTGAGGTGGATGGACCTAGAGTCTGTCATAGAGAGTGAAGTAATTCAGAAAGGGAAAAAAAAATACCGTATGCTAACACATAAATATGGAATCTAAGAAAGAAAAAAAGAAGTCATGAAGTACCTAGAAGTAAGAAGAGAATAAAGACACAGACCTACTACAGCATGGACTTGAGGATATGGGGAGGGGGAAGGGTAAGCTGTGACAAAGTGAGAGTAGCATGGACATATATACACTACCAAACGTAAAATAGATAGCTAGTGTGAAGCAGCCGCATAGCTCAGGGAGATCAGCTTGCTGGGTTTTGACCACCTAGAGGGGTGGGATAGGGAGGGTGGGAGTGAGGGAGATGCAAGTGGAAAGAGATATTGGAACACATGTGTATGTATAACTGATTCACTTTGTTATAAAGCAGAAACTAACACACCATTGTAAAGCAATTATACTCCAATAAAGATGTTAAAAAAAAAAAAAAAGAAAGAATGCTTTCCTAAACTTTTTTTGATGAAGGGTTAAATAAAATGGTATATTTTAATATTTTTACGATTGTACTGATAAAATTTACATAAAATTCATTATTTAACCATTTTATAGTGTATACTCACAATGTTTTACAACTGTCACCTCTATATCCAAAATATTTACATTATCTCAAATAGAAACACCATACCCTTTTTTTCTCCTTCCCCAACCCTGAGCAATTATTAATCTACATTCTGTCTCCATAGATTTGCTTATTCTTGACATTTCATTATAAATGTGTTCATATTAAAAAAATAAAAGAGACCACATATTTCTCATTTTTGATGTCAAGGAGAGTTTCCCAACTACACAAGGGCAAAAAGGCTCCTCAGAGTTCAAAAAGGGAGGGCATGCCACCCCATCATAGGTGATGTCAACCTACCCCATAGTCCTCTTTACTAGAATCCATCTTGGCTAAGAGATGCACACACACACACAGAGGAGGACGCTGAGATAAACCAAATACGGACTCAGAGCCAGACAAAGAAAGATGATTGGCCAAAGGAAGCCCAGATGAAATTCCCTGTATAAGTGATTCAAACTACCACAAAGGCACGACTCTCTCTCTGAGCTCACCCGTGTATGTCTACTCACACATACAGTAAGTCCCATACATACGAACCTTCAAATTTCAAACTTTTAAAGAGGTGAACATGCATTTGCATGTCCAATCACATAAGTTAATTCGCATGTCTGACAAACATTGTCATATGAATGTATCCTCTACAAGTGGTTGTGCTGCTGTGTACTTTACTGTATAGTACTGTATAGAGTACAGTAGTACAGTATCTTTATTTCAAGCCCAGGATGTCATTTGTGATGAGAAAAAAAGAGCTACTACCTAGATATCACTGGGTCATTTTTTCAAGAGTGTAGATAGAATTGAATCCAGCAAGGAACCAGAACCTGTGCCATCAACATCAGGTGTGAGTGAAATTGCAGCTTGCCCTCCATCTGCTATTGCTGATGATCCTTCAGTTCTAACATCTCTGACCTCCTCTCTCTCCTGCAATCAGTGACCCTTCTTGCCTGTTCACTCGATGCCAGCCCCTGTATGCCAGCTGTTGTACTGTACTACTGTACTTTTCAAGATACTGTACTGTAAGATTAAAAATGTTTTCTTTATTTTTTGTCTTTGTTTTTTATGTATAATTTGTGGGAAAAGTATTATAAACCTATTACAGTACAGTACTATATAGCCGACTGTGTTAGTTGGGTACCTAGGCTAATTTTGTTGGATTTACAAACAAATTGGACTTATGAACGTGCTCTCCAATGGAACGCATTCATATGTAGGAACCTTACTGTACTGTTACTCCTCCTAATAAACACTTTACTTGTTTCACTACTTTCTGACTCTTGTGGAAATTCATTTCTACAAATCCGACAGGCTGTGTCACTGGCCACCATGGTCTAGTGGCTAGGATTCAGCGCTCTCATTGACAGGGCTGACTTCAATCTTTGGATGAAGAACTGAAGTCCTGCTTCAATCTGCTGCAGACTGAAGCCACCTGAGATCATTTTGGTGCTGAAACCCAGGAATTCAAGGTAAACCGCAGGCTTTGCCTGGCTGCAGCTTGAGGTCCCTGACTTTCTCTCTTGCCCTCTTTCTCTTGCTCTCTACTTTGTTTTCTTTTCAAGACCCACAAGGCATAAACTCAGTCCACTCACTGCATTATGTGCATTATGGCTCCCCTCAAATTCAGGGTGGCAGCTGGTATCCACAGGCTGTGCTGATTCAAATAGTGTTTGTGTGACACTGTCCTTTGGGACCTGGTGGAAATATGATTTCCAACCGTGAAGGAGCCCAAAGGTTTTTTTCTCTCTCCTCTCTCCCTCTTTCTTTTGCTCTGCCTAAGCCACAACCCTCAGCATGCCCAGCACCCAAGGGGTGTATCCTCAGCAACATTGTGAGCAACATGCTGGGAGTCATAGCTTGGTGTCTGCTGCTGTCTCCAACAAATTGTACCCTGCTACACAGCACACTTTATTTCCTGGGGGTAGAAAAATTTCATCTCCCGGGCCCCACTGTCTTCCAGTGTCTTTCATCCAGAGTTGCCCGCTGATACACACACCACCCCACCAGCGTGCGCAACTGTCCTTCACATTTTTCCTGAGATTTTCTTTCCTAATTTACTCACAAGGCAAGATTTCTTTTTCACCTAAACCTTAGGTTCTCTTCAATTTTACCTTAGCTGCCAAACAAACAGGGCAATAGACTAGGGGTTCTTCTGCTGTTTAATCTCCCACCTTATTCTGTGTCCAAAATCCCCTATGGGAATACTCCCACCTCTCGGCCCTCATGTCCTGACTCCCATGGCACTTTCCATTGCAGCCAACTCCAGTTCCTCTAGGAGTTCCCCCTTTACTCCAGACCTTGGCAACCCATGCACTGTCATAGACAACAGATTCCCTTCAAAGACAGTCATGGCAATGCACTGGCAGTGCATCAAATGTCCCCCCTTCTGGGGATCCCTCATGTGAGGAACTCGGTCAACCAGAGACATCTGGTCAGGGATCAATGGGAGAGTAGAAGAGGCTCAAAATTCCATTAAGCAACAGGATTCAAAGGAAATTCAAAGGATGCTCTGAATCTCCTTCATGTGCCTCCTAGTAATATTTTCTAGGAGTGCTGTTCTCGGATGCAGGTTGCTCAACATGGGAGGATCCCCTTTCTAAGCCAGATGGACCAAGAAGGGAAAAAAGTTTTGCTGTAACATTGCCTGGCCTTTATTTAAGTTGGGGGATGGAAAATGGCCTGCAAATGGGTCTCTAGATTAAAATACTATCTTACAATTAGATCTTTATTGTCACAGGATGGGAAAATGGACTGAGGTTCCCTTATGTCCAGGAATTTATGGCCCTTTATCATAATCCTGCTCTATATGGCTCCTACAATCAAAAGCTTGAGGAATCAGAAAAACTCTCCTGACATTCTAAACGATCCCCTTCTAACTTCTCCCAACTGTCATAGGGGAAACCAAGCTTCCCCCCATTGCTGCAATTTCCCTTACTCCTTCAGATTCTTCTCATCAAACTAAGACCCCACCTCCCCAGAGGGACAACCTCTGCTGGGACAACATTTTATCAACAAGTCTGCTCCTGTTATCAGGGCCAATCTAAATTTTAGCTATGAAACTATGCCAACAGAAAAAGGAAGATGAGTTTTGACTGTGTGGCAACAATATTCTTTGGACTCCAGAGAAAATTGATTAAGAAAAAACTTTTTTTTTTTTGAAATTGCAAAACCTGTTTTTTTTTTTTTTTTTTTTTTTTTTTTTTTTGCATGTACAATCAGAGAAAGCTAGCTTGTTAAAATACTTTTTTTTTTCAGAATTCTGACCCTGGGAGAACAAAAAGTCCTACTAGAAAAACTTGATTTTCCCTCCCTGTGTCCTGAGACCAGGAGTCTCAGGAGCCCTTATCTTATCTAGACCATCTCTAATTCCTGAGAACTGAGGGGTAAAAAAAGGGGGAAGAAACCTTTTAACTTTTTTCTCATTCCAACTGTTATTTACAAATATGAAGTTTTATACTGTGATATCTCATTCATGACTAAGTTTAGGAAATGAAGCCATGAGATCTCTCCTTGTGTCTGTTTATAGGTTTATGTGTGCATTATCTTTGTTTTTACCTTCAGATGGTATTATCAAAATTAATTTGTCAATGAGCTCTACTTAATTGGCCTAAAGGAAATTAAGCACAAATATAAATTCTTAAAAATATAGTAAGTAACTGACTAGAATTAATTTCACGTTCATGTGAACTGAGAAATATTCAGTATTAAATAAATGCCTGGTATTATTGTATAAACTTGATCTAATTAATATAGACATGCCTTTAGAGTCATCAACATTAAGTATAATACTTTATTGTACCTAGGTTTAATAGAAGTTAAATAAGATCTTATTATATCTGTTGCAAATTTGCAGCAAATAAATTAATAACTTGGTATGACAAAAATTTTTATAAGTAAATTAAATGTAAATGAGATAAGAGATTTTAGGTAAACTCTATAGGAATAGTTACATTTTAGGAATGTCTATCTAAAGTAGTCTCTCCAGATTTTGGTAACTTGCAATTCTACTGTTGTGACCTTTTAAGTAATCTGTTCTATATTTGTCTTTGAAATTTTTTATTGTCACTTGGCTAAGTGAATATTATTTCACAGTGACCTGTGATCCTATCTGACTGAATGTTCTAAACACTTTTTTTGATAATTTTTTGCTAAACCTTCCTAAGTCAAATTCTAGTGAAGGCCTTTTGACTTCTAACTAACTTTGGGATGCTTCAAAGAGTCCCTGAAACATCCCAAAAGGAGATATTGAACTGATTATGTTCATTTGGTATGTTAAATTACATAGAAAGTATTGTCAAATGAGTAATGAATTTTGTTAGGTTATATTGTATGGTAAATGTTATTAATATAGATATTCTAGAAATTATATGGAGTTCCTAAAATTCTGGTATGTCCTGGTTAAATGTTATCAGTTATAATTCTAGTTATTAGCTTAAAGTTTTGTATGTCACAACATTAACCAAGTTACTTTGTCAATTGCATTGTAATCAGGTTTTTTACCATGCCTTCTTAAGTTTTTTTGTCATTCACAGACACTTATGGTTTCACTCTGATACATTTGCAAAAATGTTTGCTCTTCAAGATTTATAGAAAGGATTTTTTGGATAAATACAAGTTTCTGTCTTTCAAACAATAATGTTGAACTGGGTAAGAAATTGAAATTTCTAATGAAAAAACTGATGACTTCATAAAAATTTAACAAAATGACTGAGTGAGTTGGTGAATGTGGTTATAATTTTTATGATTTCTATCTGAAAAATTACTGGTTTGAATCTGTTTTCCAGGTATAAGGAAAATCTTCCCCTCAAACAAATTATGACTTAACAGTAATTTAGTAAATTATACTTTTGTCAGCAGGATTGAAACATTTATCTTTTCTCTTTATCTGCTCCCTCCAGAGATTGGAAACTCTTTGGTTCCCAGCAGCTTTATGAGGTAAATTATGAAGGTTACCTCTTAACAGGTGAAGGATGATGAAGGTATTTTGTGGACCTTGAAAAGGGAGGAATTCACCTAAATCTGTAAGGGAAAATCTGTGATAAGCCTTTGGCATGACTTTCCTATCCCCAAGAGGTCTTTTAAAAGTTCAGTCTGAGACTCCTTATAAAAGTTTCAGCAAAGCCAAAAAAAAAAAAAGTCTATATGATCAATTATATTTATATAAAACATCAGGCCAAGTTTACTGAGACTAGACTTATTTTGAAAACAAATTAGTCTTAATTTGGTTATATTTAGTAGAAATGAGATTAATTTTAGAGGGAAAAATATTATGTTTCAGCAAATATTGAATTACAGTTTTGTTAATGGAGGTTTGTATTTACTAAGACTCACTTCCCAGATAGTTCCTTGCTGTTACATTATATTAATGTAAAATTTAATTGAATTATTAAAAGGACACTCTATGTTTGTTCCTGAAGCTTATTTTGGTGATCTACCTTTGGATGAAGAACAGATGCTCCATGACCTACAACCTGGGGATTATGCATACCAGAAAAGACATAATTTAAAGGACTATCTCCAACATAGATGGAAAGAGCCTTAGCAGATACTCTTAACTAGCTCACTCACAGTGAAACTAGGGAATTGGCACAGTTTAATTTCCATTCACAAAAGACCCCTGCTTTGGACTGGCCTATAGAGAGGACAGTTGACCTCAAAATCACCTTAAAACAATGCCCAAACAGAGGAGAAACTACACTCCTACTAGGACAAGAAAAAGATGACATCAGAAGTAAACAGCTAGCCCAAGATCCTCGACCTGACTCATATGATCATTTATAATTTTTTCTTAACTTGGACTCTTGAATATGAATCAAATGTTTTCCTATTGTGGGCACCATCCTATGCTAGTTTTAAAAATCAAACCAATTGTTGGGTTTATGGCCAATTGCTTGTGTCTAGTACTTCTGGGTTACCTTTGTTGAACTTCTCCACTCCAAGGCTCTAATTGGTTGGCCCTTAGGAAATTTATTCTAGAGAAAACAAGTTATAGTCCTGTTTAGGCCACTATTGATATTACTAGGTGGGATTCCCCTCACCTGGCCAATTAACAATACCTGCTCTGACCCTGGCCATAAATATGAATTTTCCTCTATCACTCAAGTTCAATCAGAGCAACAAGCAAACTTTCAGCCAAGGAATAAAACCTCCTACAATTATGGGATGGATTTATGTAGTTAACACCAGACTATGGTAATTTAAATTTAAAGGCTCCACTAGATTGGGAACAATTAAATCATATTAAGGATAATCAGTCTAGTAGCACTAGGAGACTGGGCTGGGTGCCTTGTGGACAATGCCAGTATATAATTTCCCTTAAAGATAAGGACTGGTACAGAACAGACTAAGTCAAATGACCTGGGATATGCTGGATGGCACCTAATGAAAGTTCTTGACCTAAATTCTTATTTATGACCTTACTAATACTGCTAGCTATATTATTTTCTACATTGCCTGTTTCAGAAAATTTTTATTTCTTACATTACCAAATGTGTTACTGAGCCTTTGACAAAATTGTGATATTATATAGGTCCATATGAGATCAATGATTGTAATAGTATAACCCTAGATATGGGAAGAAGAAACAAGAGGGAATATTTTTCTGGACCATAAAAGACTAGTAAGACAGATGGTCCAGAGACTTTTGGCTACTGTTAACAAGACCTAGTTCAGTCATAGCACATTGAGTGGCTTATCAGTGAAATCTTTACCAGACCTGAGAATAAGCATTCCTAGCACCATGGGACAAAATGGTCATGAAATACTCCCCAAACCATGGTCGAATTTATGACCATGAAGGGGCCCTCCTGACTGGAAATTTGCACTTACCATCTACCTCTACAAAGATTAAATCATGAGTTGCTGCAGCTGCTGACTTTTAACACCCACTAAAAGGGGTTCAGTGTGGAGATCAGGAATGAGGTACTCACTCTGTGCACTGGGAAAAACCGGCAGAATAGGTCTTCAGATAGTTAGATACTTTTAAGAGATTTTGTGAGCCAAAATTCTTGCATCTTCTCATACCTAGAGAAACACTAACATTAATGGTGACATCTGCTTTGGCTATTAAGGAGAAAATTACAGTTAAAAATCAAAATGGAGTACCTATGGTTCAGACATGCAAGGTAATATTAGGTAACACTATGGGTGTGATTTCAGAGAAGTCCTTGTATTGCTGAGAACTTAGGTTTTATGAGCTGTATCAGACTTGACATCACCAGCCATTCTTTTTTCTTATTTTTCTTAGTATACTATTTAATTTATTTTTTCTAACATCTTTATTGGAGTATAGGTGATTTACAATGGTGTGTTAGTTTCTGCTTTATAACAAAGTGAATCAGCTATACATATACATATATCCTCATAGCTCTTCCCTCTTGCGTTTCCCTCCCACCCTCCCTATCCCACCACTCTAGGTGGTCACAAAGCACTTAGCTGGTCTCCCTGTGCTATGTAGCTGCTTTTCCACTCACTATCTATTTTACACTTGGTAATGTATATATGTCAATGCAACTCTTTCACTTCGTCCCAGCTTACCCTTCCCTCTCCCCTTGTCCTCAAGTCCATTCTCTATGTCTGCATCTTTATTCCTGTCCTTCCCCTAGGTTCTTCAGAATGGTTTTTTGTTTGTTTGTTTGTTTGTTTTTAAGATTCCATATATATGTGTTAGCATATGGTGTTTTTTTCTCTCTTTCTGACTTACTTCACTCTGTATGACAAATTCTAAGTCAATCAACCTCACTACAAATAACTCAATTTTGTTTTTTAATGGCTGAGTAATATTCCATAGTATATATGTGCCACACCTTCTTTATCCATTTTTCTGTCGATGGACACTTAGGTTGCTTCCATGTCCTGGCTATTGTAAATAGTGTGTCACCAGACATTCTTAAGACACCAGCTGGCAACTGGTAGCTGCAACCTTTCATTTTCAAGGTCTCCTCTCATAACTATTATATTTTTTAGATGATAAAATTGGTTTAGATCATATGTTAACAAAAGGAGAAAACACATGTGTAGTGACCAATAGCACCTTTTATTTATGTGTTAATAACACATCAAAAGTTAAAACCTACTTAGGTAAAATTAGACAGTTGGCTACCTGGCTTTACAAGTGTCCCCAAAGTACAAGGTCCAGACTGGGTTTCATGCTTATTCTCCTGAAAAGAAATGAGATATATTTTATCTATTAACATTCAAGTTGACACACCTCCAACTACTTCTAACTGTGTCTGTTACACCTACATCAATCACACTGGGCTAATAGAAGAGAACATCAAAAATATATATGACCATGCCAAATGGCTCCATTCTTTTGGACAGGGTAACCCAAGTTCTAAGTCTATCTGAACCAGGATCAAAGTTGCTACCAAATGTGGCCTGGGTCTTATTCCTGCTTGGGCCCCTGGTTACAATAATTCTTTTTTTGTTCTTTGGTCCCTGCCTTCTTAATCTACTTAGTTTGTCCTTTCTAATGACACAACGGTTTCCCAGACAAGATGACAGTGATGCAGAGATTCCGGCCAGTCCTTGGAACTGATCCTGTTGAAATAACAGCAGAAGTCACCCTGGGTCCCTTAGTGAGACAGGGTGAGAGCTCCATGACCCCAGCTAGGTAGGTTCTACTAGCCCCATGCCAGCCTGAAGAAATTACAGAAGACAGGCTTCACTCTTCATCTTCCCAACAAAGATTTATTGGAGTCTATGTCTCTCAGGGGGGATTTGGGGCACGAGATAGATGGGCCCCAGGCTGAGCAGCTGGAATTTGTCCCCTGTGGACAGATACTCCAAGATAAAAATAATACCAGGAGCGAGGAGGAACTTAACCCTGCCCACATAAGAGATAATCTTTGGATCAAGAATACCTTCCTGACTACGCACATGCAGAAAGGCTCCTCAGAGGTCAAAAAAGGAGGGGGCACCACCCCATAGTATGTTATGTCAACCTACCCATAGGTCTTTTCACCAGAATTCATCGTGGCTAAGAGATGTGCACACATGGTAGGACCCTGAGATAAACCAAATACAGACTCAGAGCCAGATAAAGCAAGATGATTGGCCAAAGGAAACCTGGAAGAAATACCCCATATAAGTGACTCAAACTACCACATAAGGGTGACTGTCTCTCTGAGCCCACCCATGAGAGTCTACTCATACATACTCTTTTTCCTCCTAATAAAAACTTTACTTGTTTCACTACTTTCCATCACTTTGTAGAAATTCATTTCTACAAAGCCAAGAGTCCAGGGCCTCATCAGTGGCTGTAGTGGTCTAGTGGCTAGGATTCAGCACTCTCTTTGCCATGGCCTGACTTCAGTCTCTGGCCAGGGAATGAAAATCCTGCTTCAAGCTGCTGCAAGCCGAGGTCACCCAAGACCAGAATTAGCATCAAACTCCATAGGTTTAAGGGTTCCCACAAGACTCCTTTCATTTCAAATGTCAGCCTCAATTCTAAAAGCCAACAGACCAGCTATAAATTAGAGAATTCCAACAACTCCTTCAGGTTCAACAATTCACTAAAATAACTGACAGAACTCACTCAAAGCACTATACTTTCTATTGCAGTATTATTATAAATGTTACACATAAAACAAGATCTGAAGTGTCCCAGACATAAAGCCTTTATGCCCTCTCTCTGTGGAGTCAGGGCATCTTACCCTCCCTGTATGTCAGTGTGTTCACCAACCTGGAAGTTCTACCAAGTCTTGTATCTAGAGTTTGTATTGGGCATATAAGCATGATTAATTAAATCATTGACTAAGTGATTAAATTCAATCTCCAGTACCTTCTCTTCTCTTTGGATGTCAGGTTCTTCCAAAATTTCAAACTTCTAATCATATACTTGGTCTTTATCGTGTCCAGCCCTCACCCTGAAACTATCTAGGGGCTTACCTTTTTACTTCATTAACATAAAAAGGACTCCTATCACTCAGGAAATTCTAAGGGTTCTAGGGGTTTTGTGCCAGAAATTCCATAGGAACAAAAACTGAATATATGTTTTCATTATACCACACCATTGCTCTATCATGGAGCATATTATATCACTTATTATTTTAAAAAACTTTTTTACTTATTCAGCTAACACAATGTGTCAGAAATAAAAATGGTACAAGTAACATCCATATACTCATTATTCAGTTTCGTCCACTGTTAACATTTAACCCCATTTGGCTACTTTATTATTTTCTCTCTCCTTCCTTCATCTCCATACACACTCACACACATTTTTTCCCCAGGATCATTTCAGGTACATTACATGCATCATCTATACTACTCTTAAGGTTATGATAAAATATTTATCTGCATAAAAGATTATTTTTGTTCATGCAAATGTGATTACATTTATCAAAACAATTATTTTTTATTTTGTATTTTTGATAGTGTAGGGAGGTGAAACTTGCCTCCTAAAAATGTCTTTTTGGCATGCAGATTATTTTGAGCTGAAAACAATCAAGGCCTAAAAGTCTCAGGAAGAAACTCTGACTTTCCCCCTAACTGTCTAAAAGAGTGTAGATAGAGGACATATTCCAGGAAGGGAAGTATTACCATAGATAACTATAATATGAATTAGGTATGGTAGACAGTGAGGAACCTAGCAAAATCTCTTTGTTAAAATTCTTCTCTGTGTCCCATTGTCTCTGCCTAGCTTAGCAGATATTTATTTACCAAACATTTACTTTTCTATCTCCATGTCAGTTGCCTTCCTACCTTTTGGGGCCCCAAACCCCTACCCCCAACATCCTTTTTTTGTCTTTAGCTGAAGATGGTATTTAAGATGAGGGCTTTAGCTATTTTGGTGAGTTACTCAGTTTTTCTGGGTCTCTCCCACATATGCATGCTATTAAACTTTGTTTGATTTTCTCCTGTTAATCCATCTCATGTCAATTTAACTATTATGTTATCCAGAAGAACATAGAAGAACAAAGAAAATTCCTTCTTCCCTGACAGGATGGTAGGTAAAATGCTATTATTTTATATAGAGATTCCTAGAACCCACTCCCTACTATTCTGACTTGTAGGCCCTTAAGGATCCAGGCACCTCTATTTTTTAAAAAATACCTATATTTTATCCTGGCCCAAGTAATCTTTCAAAGTATGCTTTAAGTAGAATGATGTTTTTAAATTATCCACATATCTGTCATCAAGTTTATCCAGCACTCAGTAAATATTTTCTAAAGGGAAATGTTTCAGAAAGGAAAATATTTAATGAAGTTCCCTTGATCTTGTATTATACAAATACTGATGAATTACATTATATTCACTTTATACTAAATTCTCCCTTATAATGAAAAATGACAGATACTAGTAGCTTCCTGTATATTCTCTATAGTCAAAAATATTATACACAAGCATTTTTAACTTAGTTTAATTTCTACCTAAGGCTAGATTCCCTAGAAGAAAAACTTAAGGTAAATATTCAAGTCCATGTGATACTTTTTAAGGCAGTGCCTTCAGAAGAAAGAGCATGAAGGAAGCAGGACAGGGCAAGGAAAGAGGATTGCCCAATATGTGTCTCATCTGGAGTCTAGCTTTAGCCTAATCTCCATAGGAGCTCTGGAGCATAAGTTGAACTACACAGAGAAACGACCAAAAGCAAGAAAGTTGACCATTTTTATTTTTATGCCAATCAGTCATTGATAACACCAATTACTGGGATAAAGAATACAACCTCCCAGGCAAGGCAGCTGCCATTTGCCTGAGGGCAATTTTCTAGAGAAGAGGGTTTCTGTGAGCATTAGCAACCAACATTCGCAGCAGCTGGGAGAGCAAGTGCATCAGCTTGGTAAAGGAGATCCAAGAAGGGAATTGTCGACTTAAAAAAATGCACGTGAGAGTTATGAGGTAAGTTTTATTTGGGGCAAAATGAGAACTGCATCCGGAGAGACAACATTTCAGAGAGCTCTGAGAAACTGTTCCAAAGAGGTAGGGGGTAAGGTCAGTATATATGTGACTTTGGTGAAGGGGGAATACATGCAATCAAGCACATATTTTTTGTAGAACATTTCTTCTAGTATTGTGAAGGTCTGCTAGTCATGAGAAGCAGACGTCACCATGAAGGATTTTAGTGTTTTTTTCTAGATATGAGGAGATACAAGAATTGGGCTCATAAAATCAGCTCCTAAAAATATCTAACTATCTGAAGACCTGTTCTGCCAGTTTTTCCCAAAGCACAGAGTGCCTCATTTCAGTTCTTCACCCTGAACTCCTTCCAGGGAGGTGTTGAAAATCAGCAGCTGCAGCAGCACATAATTTAATCCTTGTAGAGGTAGATGGCAAGTCCCAATGATGAGTGTCAATTGTAGTTGACAGGACCCCCTCATGGTCATAAATTCGACCATGCTTTGGGAGACATATCATGACCATTTGTCCCATGGTGCTAGGTTCATTCCTAGGTCTAGGTGCTAGGTGCTAGGCTCATTCCTAGGTCTGGCTAAGATTTCACAGATACGCCACTCAATGTGCTATTACTGGGATAGGTCTTATCAACAAAGGTCTCTGGACCACCTGTATTCCTAGTCTGTTATGGAACAGGAAAAAAATTCCCTCTTCTTGCATCTTCCTATATCTAGAGTTACACTATAACAATCATTGATCGCATACAGAACTATATATTTGATCACCTGTTTCAAGTAACCTAGTTATCATTATTTTTGTTGGTGGCTCAGTCACACATTTTGTAATACAAGAAAAAAACAATCTTGTAAAACAGGCAAAATACAAATAACATAGCTGGCAGTATTATTAAAGCCATAAGAAAGAATTAAGCCAATAACTTCCATTAGGTTCAGACCAGTATATCCTCAGGTCATCTGACTTAGTCTGTTCTGTACCAATCCTTATGTTTCAGGGAAATGATATATTGGTGCTGTCTGTAAAGCTCCCAGCTTAATTTCCTAGTTACTAGGCTGGTTATCCTTAGTATAATTTAATTGTTCCCAAGTTAAACAGGCACCTTAAAACTTAAATGACCATAGCCTGGTGTTAACCACATAAAGCCATCCCATAATTGTGAGAGGTTTTATTCCCTGGCTGAAATATTGCTTGTTGCTCTGATTGTGCTTGAGTAACTTTAGAGGAAAATTCATTTTTATGGTCAGTGTCAGAGTGGGTATTATTAATTGTCTAAGTGTGGGGATCCCATGCAGTAATATAGAGAGTAGCCTGAACAAGACTGAACTTTCTTTCTTCTAAAATAAATTTCCTGAGGACCATCCAATTAGAGCCTTGGAGTGCAGAAATCCACCAAGGTAATCCAGAAGTACTAGATACAGGAAACTGGTCACAAACCCAACAATTGGATTGATTTTTAAAACTAGCATAAGATTGTGTCTATGATAGAGAAATATTTTATTTATATGCAAAGGTCCAAGAATTCAAGAAAACATTATAAAAGATCATATGAATCAGGTCCAGCATCTTGGGTAAGATGTCTAGTTCTGATGCCATCTTCTCATCCTGGTGTGAGTGTACTTTCCTCTGTTTGAGCATCATTTTAAGGTTAATTTGAGGTCAGCAGTCCACTCTATGGACCAGTCCAGTGCAGGAGCCCTTTTTAAGTGGGAAATATGAAACCAAGAGTGAATTCTCTTTAGTTTTGCTGCACATGAGCTAGTTAAGAGTACCTAGTGGGGGCCTTTCCATGTGGGTTGTAGTGAGTCCTTTAAATGATGTCTTTTCCAATATACATAGTCCTTTGGTTGCAGGTCGTGAGACATCTGATTTTCATCCAAAGATAGATTACTGAGATAAGCTTCAGGAACAAACTTAGAGTGCCCTTTTAATAATTCAATTTAACTTTACATTAATATAACATGACAGCAAGGAACTATATGAGAAGTGAGTCATCGTAGTAAATAGAGACCTCCATTAACAAAACTGAGATTTAACATTCACTGAAACATCTCTTTTTTTCTCTAAAATTACCCTTATTTCTACTAAATAAATATAAGCAAATTAAGACTAATTTGTTTGAAAAATAAATCTGGTCTCAATAAACTTGGCCGGATGATTCATATAACTATGATTGATCATAAAGGATTTTTGCTTGCTGAAACTTTTATAAGGAGTCTCAGACTGGACTTTTAAAAGACTTTTTGCACAGCAAAGGAAACGATAAACAAGACGAAAAGACAACCCTCAGAATGGGAAAAAATATTTGCAAATGAAGCAACTGACAAAGGATTAATCTCAAAAATATACAAACAGCTCATGGAGCTCATTACCAGAAAACAAATGACCTAATTAAAAAATAGGTGGCAGACCTAAATAGACATTTCACCAAAGAAGACATACAGATGGCCAAGAGACACATGAAAATATGCTCAACATCACTATTTATTAGAGAAACACAAATCAAAACTACAATGAGGTATCACCTCACACCATTCAGAGTGGCCATCATCAAAAAATCTACAAACAATAAATGCTGGAGAGGGTGTGGAGAAAAGGGAACCCTTTTGCACTGTTGGTGGGAATGTAAATTGATACAGTCACTATGGAGAAAATTATGGAGGTTCCTTAAAAAACTAAAAATAGAACTACCATATGACCCAGCGCTCCCACTACTGGGCATATACCCTGAGAAAACTATAATTCAAAAAGACACATGAACCACAATGTTCATTGCAGCACTATTTACAATAGCCAGAACATGATAACAACCTAAATGTCCAATGACAGATGAATGGATAAAGAAGATGTTGTAATATATACAACGAAATGTTACTCAGCCATAAAAAGGAATGAAATTGGGTCATTTGTAGAGATGTGGATGGAGCTAGAGTCTGTCATACAGGGTGAAGTAAACCAGAAAGAGAAAAACAAATATTGTATATTAATGCATTTATGTGGAATCTAGAAAAATGGTACAAATGAACCTATTTGTAGGGTAGGAATAGAGACGTACACATAGAGAACATACTTGTGGACATGGGGGGAAAGGGAGCGTGTGATGAATTGGGAGATTAGGTTTGACATAAATACACTACCATGTGTAAAATAGATAGCTAGTGGGAACCTGCTTTACAGCACAAGGAGCTCAACTTGGTGCTCTGTGACTACCTAGATGGGTGGAATCAGGAGGTGGGAGGGAGGTCCAAGAGGGAGAGGATATAGGTATACACATAGTTGATTCATTTCATTGTACAGCAGAAACTAACACAACATTGTAAAACAATTTTACTCCAATAAAAGTAAAAGAAAAGAAAAAGTACCTCTCGGGCTAGGAAAATCATGCCAAGAGCTTATCACAGATTTTGCCTAACAGATCTAGGTGAATTACTCCCTTTTCAAGGTCCCCAAAATACCCTGAGTTCTCTATACGTGTTAGTGAGGTAGCCTTCCTAATTTATCTGCTAAAGTTGCTGGGAATCTAAGAGTTTCCAATGTCTGGAGGGAACAGATAGAAAAGATAAATGTTTCAATCCTGCTTACAAATGTATAAGGTAAACCTTCCTTGAGGGGAAGGTTTTCCTTACACCTGGAAAACACAGATTTAAGGCAGTAATTTTTCAGATAGAAACCATAAAATTTATAACCATATTCACCAGTTCACTCATCCCTATGTAAATAATGCTTTTTGTTAACAGCTTTATGAAGCCATCAGGTTTTTCATTAGAATTCTTCAATTTCTTACCCAGTTCAGGGACTTCCCTGGTGGCACAGTGGTTAAGAATCTCCCTGCCAATGCAAGGGACACGGGTTTGAGCCCTGGTCCAGAAAGATCCCGCATGCCGTGGAGCAACTAAGCCCATGAACCACAACTACTGAGCCTAAGTGCCACAACTACTGAAGCCCTCGCACCTACAGTCCATGCTCCACAACAAGAAAAACCACCTCAATGAGAAGCCCGCACACTGCAATGAAGAGTAGCCCCCACTCACCACAACTGGAGAAAGCTCACACACAGCAACAAAGACCCAACGCAGCCAAAAATAAAAGAATAAAAGAAAAATTCTTACCCAGTTCAGCATTATGGTCTGGAAGTCAGAAACTTGTATTTAACCAAAAGTCCTTTCTATAAATCTTCCTGAAGAGAAAACATTTTTGCAAAGGCATTAGAGTGAAACCATAAGTGTCTATAGTGACAAAAGACTTAAGGCACGTTTAAAGCAGCAGCATAGCACAGGGAGATCAGCTTGGTGCTTTGTGACGACCTAGAGGGTTAGAATAGGGAGGGTGGGAGGGAGGCTAAAGAGGGAGGGGATATGGGGATATATGTATGCATATGGTTGATTCACTTTGTTGTACAACAGAAACTAACACAGTATTATGAAGCAATTATACTCCAATAAAGATCTATTTTAAAAAATCTGCTTACAATGCAATGCAACTGACAAAGTAACTTGGTTAATGCTGTGACATACAACACTTTAAGATAATAACTAGAATTATGACTGATAACATTTTACCGGGACATGTCAGAATTTTAGGAACGCCATATAATTTTTAGAATATCTATATTAATAACATTTATCATACACTAAAACCTAAGAAGATTTATTACTCATTTGACAATGTAACTTAAGGTACCAAATAAACCTAGTTTATAACTCTCTTTGGGATGTTTCAGGGGCCCTTTGAAGCATCTCAAAGTTAGCTAGAGGTCAAAAGGACTTTATTAGAATTTGATTTAGGAAGTTTTGTTAAAAAATATCCAAGTGTTTAGAACACTCAGTCATTTAGGATCACAGGTCACTGTGAAACAATAGTTATTCACTTAGCCAAAGTAACAATAAAACACTTTAAAGGCAAATAAAGAATGGATCACTTAAAAGGTAAGGAAACTTAAAATCTGTTATCAAAGGCAGTTCAACATTTTAAGAAATCTTGTCCTCTTAAGAGAGAGAAAAGCCAAATTCAAGTTTTGCACCCACTTAACTTTTAAAATTCATTTACTCATTAAATGTATTTTAAACTTAGTCAATCCTGACCATGCACAAAACTCTTTTCTCGGGGTCCACTTTCCACAAACACTTTTGTCACTTTCCTTATCCATCACTTTATTTTCCCATTCAGAAAGAGCCACCTGTAAGTCAGACCTACATCCTTTTCCCTTAGTAAAATGCA
Organism: Globicephala melas; assembly: GCF_963455315.2. Taxonomy (NCBI): domain Eukaryota; kingdom Metazoa; phylum Chordata; class Mammalia; order Artiodactyla; family Delphinidae; genus Globicephala; species Globicephala melas. Next base: position 30,759,787 of record NC_083326.1, on the reverse strand, counting down.
ATTCCATTCCTCATGCCTTCTTTACTGAAAACACACATCCTACTTTCCTTAAGCAAACATGAACTGTCCTTTATATCAGCATTTTGTAGATTGGTGAACATAAACACCAAAGATAATTTCTAAAAACATTTGCTTACTTTAGAGAACATGGCACCAAACATATTCATTAATAGTCCAAGTTATCTTTAGTTTCTCTGTAAGAGGAAGCCAGTGTTCAGTAATTAATGTTTCAGTATCTTATTTGGGAATGACCTAGCTATTCAATAAGTTTCCATCACTTCACTTAATTTAACACAACTCTAGAATTTCAAGTTACCAGAATCTGGAGAAACTATTTTAGATAGACATTCCTAAAGCATAGCTATTCTTAATAGAGTTTATCTAAAAGCTCTTGTCTCATTTACATTTTCTTTCCTGAAAATTTTCTTCACATCAAATTACTTTCCTTGCTGACAAATTTGTAACAGATATAAAAAGATTTCATTTAGCTTATATTACACCTAGGCACAATAAAAGTATTATAGTTAATGTTGATGACTCTAAAAACATGTCTATAATATTTAGATCAACAAATATTAATACCAGATGTTAATTTAATACAGAATATTTCCCAGTTCACATGAACCTAAAATTAATTCTGGTCAGTTACCTTCTGTATTTTTTTTGAGAATTTATATAAGCACTTAATTTCCTTTAACCCAATTAAGTAGAGCTCACTTACAAATTAAGTTTTGATAATGTCATCCAAAGGTAAAAACAAAGATAATTCACACATAAACATACAGACACAACGAGAGATCTCATAGCTTCACTTTCTATACTTAGTCATGAATCAGATATTATAATATAAAACTCACTGGTTTATAAATAACAGCTAGAATAAAAAAATTTTAATCCTTGTTCCAGGTTTTTATTTTATTTTATTTTCCAATCTCAGGAATTAGAAATAGTCTAGACAAGTGTTCCTGAGAGCCCTGGTCTCAAGGCACAAGGAGAGAAAATAAAGTTTTCCTAGTAGGACTTATTCCCTCAGGGTCAGAATTCTGAAGAGGATTTTTTTTCCTTCAAGCTAGCTTTCTCTACTGGTTGGGAATTAAATGGGTGTCAGTTAACCTTCGATTGACATTGTGTACTTAACTGGCATTGAGTACCTAATTGGCATAATTGGTTCATAATTTTTGTAGATACCCCCTTTTCTTTCTTTTTAATGGTTCTGTAAAGTTGGTCTGATATAGTTTCAAGTAATTAATTGTTGGTTTCATGTAAAGAAGTTACTCTATCATTTCTTCTTTTAGAAGATCCTAGTAAGCATTCTATTCAGTCTGTTTGATTTTATGGCTGGCTTTTTTCTGTGTGTGCAAAATATTAATTTTGGAATATCAAAAGAAACCCAATTTGGTCATTTTAAGTTGAGATCCCCTTTAGTATAAGTTCCCCAGTTAAGTAGGCACTTGTAAGTATGAGATTTTGTATGTATATGAACCTGGCTGGAGTTTTAGTCAGAGGGTGGATTTCTGATGCCCCTTGTTTCTGTTTGAAAGTCTCTATTTCCCATTTTAAAGTTGAATTTGTCAGGGATAAAAACACTAGTGAAATTGTGTGCTTCTTGTGAGCTTAACTTCTCTAGGCATCACCCTAGAGTTGTTCCAGCCCTCTTACTTCTCTGTTTCTCCTTTTGATGGTCTAAGAACACCACTGGTGCTCAAATCGCTGAATGGCCAATTCTTATCTGTGAACCCTGGATGAGCAAGTATTTTTATTAATGAGTGGGTTTCCCTATGGGACCACTGCACAGTATGAGGACTCTGCCTCCACCACTCCTGTATATTTCTCAGTCACCTGAGAAAGCTGTAACCGGCCGGGAGGTGTCTTGTCCCTTTTCTTCAGAGCAAAGCTCTAATGTAATATCTCCACTTTTATCCCTACAAATTCTATTAAGGCAGCCAAATTGAGAAAAAGCGTCAGATCAACAAATTACCTAACCACTCAGTGCAGACCACTCAGTCTCCTACAACTGAACAAACCCTGGTATCTTTCAACCAGCCTCCCCCACCCCAGTATCTTTCACCTGTGTGGGTATTCCCCAGTATCTTTCAACCAAGCCCCACCCACTATCTTTCCACTGGGTGGGTATTTCCCTGGTATCTTTCAACCAGGACCCCCCTCCCCAGTATCTTTCCACTGGGAGGAGGCAGGTACCTGCTATACTGCCAAATAAAACTCAGGATCATCAACCAATACGGGAGATCCGAGAACCAGAAGAGACCCAAATTCATCTGGACTCTCTGAAGAGACAGATGGATGCAAGGGACCTCTGCTGGTACCAAGCCTCCCGATCCTTGTAGAGTTCAGGCAAAGGAGAGGAGTTCACTCTGTCTCTTCCTTCGTGGTCGCCATAACTGTCGACTTTAAAAAATGCACAATGTGAGAGTTGCGAGTTAAGTTTCATTTGGGGCAAAATGAGAACTGAAGCCCAGGAGACAATGTTTCAGATAGCTCTGAGAAACTGCTTCAAAAAGTTAGGGAGGAAGGTCAGTATATATGTGATTTTGGTGAAGGGGGAATACATGCAATCAAGCACATATTTTTTGTAGAACGTTTCTGTTAGTCTCATGAAAGTTACTGCTAGTCATGAGGAGCAGACATCACCATGAAGAATTTTAGTGTTTTTCTAAATATGAGGAGATACAAGATTTGGGCTCATAAAATCAGCTCCTGACAATATCTAACTATCTGAAGACCTGTTCTGCCAGTTTTTCCCAGAGCACAGAGTGCCTCATTTCAGTTCTTCACCCTGAACTCCTTCCAGGGAGGTGTTGAAAATCAGCAGCTGCAGCAGCACATGGTTTAATCCTTGTAGAGGTAGACGGCAAGTCCGAATGGTGAGTGTCAATTGTAGTTGACAGCATCAACAGTGTCTACTAAAGTCTCAATAACCAAACAATTATTTATTGAATACTTAGCAGGGAGCCAGTGTTTACCAAACACTGTGAAGTTTCTTCAGATGTCCAGATACATTTTAAAATTTAACATAATGATTTTGGGGTAGTCCTTTAAATACACTTACTTTCAAGACTCTAGTAATTAAGCTTTAGAAAGGACCAGGCAGCTATTAAAAGAGGATTTTCAAGTGGCACATAGGAAAACATCATTCTCAAGAGTGCAATTGTGAGAGCGATGGAGAGTAGGATGCTTACTGCGATGGTCAGAGCGATATCGAGAGTGATGGTGAGTGCAATGGTGAGTGCGATGGTGAGAGCAAATGTGAGTGCGATGGTGACTGCGATTGTGACTGCAACGGAGAGTGTGAGGGTGTGAGCGATGGTGCATTGAATGGTGAGTGCGATGGAGCATGCGATGGTGAGAGTGGTGGTGAGATCGATGTTGAGTGCGATGATGATTAAGATGTTCAGAACGATGGTGAGTTCAATGGAGAGAGAGAAGGTGAGTGCGATGGTGAGAGCAATGATGAGTACAATGGTGAGTGGGATGTTGAGGGCAATGGTGTGTGCGATGGTGCGAAACACGGTGAGTGTGTTGGTGAGAACGATGGTGAGTGTGATGGTGAGTGCAATTGTGAGAGTGATGGAGTGTGGGATGCTTACTACGATGGTCAGAGTGATATCGAGAGTGATGGTGAGTGCAATGGTGAGTGCAATAGTGAGAGACATGGTGAGTGTGATGCTGAAAGCGATGGGGTGAGCTATCGTGAGTGCGATGATGCCTGCAGTGGTGCATGCGGTGTTGGCTGAGATGGTGAGAGCAATGGTGAGTGCGACGTTCAGTGCGATGATGAGAGCGATGGTGAGAGTGCTGGTGAGAGTGATCTTGAGAGGGATGGTGAGGCGATGGTGAGAGCGATGGTGACTGTGATGGTGAGAACGATGGTGAAAGCGATGGTGAGTTCGATGCTGAGTGTGATGGTGAGAGCAATCTTGAGAGCGATGGTGAGTGCGATGATGAGAGCTATGGTGACTGTGATGGTGAGAGCAATGGTGAGAGTGATGCTGAGTGCGACGCTGAGTGCGATGGTGAGAGTGATCTTGAGAGTGATGGTGAGTGTGATGGTGAGTGCGATGGTGAGAATGATGGTGAGAGTGATGTTGAGTGCAATGGTGAGTGCTATGATGAGAGTGATAGTACATGAGATGGTGTGCACGACTGTGTGTGAAACGGTGTGTACTATGGTGTGTGCGATGGTGAGTGCAGCGGGTAGTGTGACCGTGAGAGCAATGGTGAATGTGAGGGTGACTGCAACGGTGAATGCAATGGTGAGAGCCATGGTGCGTGCGATGGTGCATGTGATGGAGTGTGCAATGCTGTGTATGATGGTGAGAGTGGTGGTGAGTGTGATGGTGAGTGCAATGATGAGTGCGATGGTGAGTGTGATGGTGAGAGCGATGGTGAGTGTGAGAGTGAAAGCAATGGTGAGTGCAATGGTAAGATCGATGGTGAGTCCGAGGGTGAGTGTGATGGTGAGAGCAATGATGAGAGCGATGGTGTGTGCTATGTTGAGAGCAATGGTGAGAGTGATGGTGAGAGCAATCTTGGCAGTGATGGTGAGGCGATGGTGAGAGTGATGGTGAGTACGATGCTGAGTGCGATCTTGAGAGCGATGTTGAGTGTGATGGTGAGAGCAATGGTGAATGTGCTGGTGAGGGCGATGGTGAGTGCAATAATGAGAGCGATGGTGAGTGTGATGGTGAGAGCAATGGTGAGTTCGAAGGTGAAAGCAATGTTGAGAACGATGGTGAGTGCACTGATGAGCACGATGGTGATGGTGAGAGTGATGGTGAGTGTGATGGTGAAAGTGATGCTGTGTGCGATGTTGAGTGTGATAGTGAGTGCAATGGTGAGTGCGATGGTGAGTGTGATGGTGAGTGCGACAGAGAGTGCGATGGTGAGAGCGATGGTGAGTGTGATGCTGAGAGTGATGATGAGAGCGATGGAGAATACAGTGTTGAGAGTGATGGAGAGTGCGATGATGAGTGCGATGGTGAGTGCGATGTTGAGAGCAAAGTTGAGAGTGATGGTGAGAGCAATCTTGAGACTGATGGTAAGCCAATGGTGAGAACGATGGTGAGTGCGATGCTGAGTGCGATGGTGAGAGCGATCTTGAGAGTGATGTTGAGTGCGATGGTGAGAGCGAAGGTGAGTGTGATGGTGAGTGCGACAGTGAGAGCGGTGGTGACAACAATGGTGAGTTTGATGCTTAGTGTGATGTGGAGAGCCATCTTGAGAGCGATGGTGAGTGCAATGTTGAGTGCGATGGTGAGAGCGATGGTGAATGTGCTTGTGAGGGTGATGCTGAGTGCGATAATGAGAACGATGGTGAGTGAGATGGTGATAGCGATGTTGAGTGCGATGTTGAGAGCGATGGTGAGTGCGATGGTGAGTGCGATGGTGAGAGTGATGGTTAGAGTGATGGTGTGTGTGAAGTTGACAGCGATGCTGCGTGTGATGGTCCATTTGATGGTGAGTGCGATGGCATGTGTGATGATGAGAGCGATGAGGAGAGTGATGGTGAGTGCGATGGTGAGTACAATGGTGAGTCAAATATTGATAGCGATGGTGAGAGCAATGGTGAGCTCGATAGTGAGTGCGAAGTTGAGATCGATGTTGAGTGCGACGGTGAGAGTGATGGTGAGTGCAATGGTGAGTCAGATATAGATAGCAATGGTAAGAGTGATGATGAGTGCTATAGTGAGAGCGAAGTTGAGAGCGATGGTGAGTGCGATGTTGAGAGCGATGGTGAGTGCAATGGTGAGAGCGATGGTGAAAGCAATGGAGACTGCAATGTTGACAGTGATGGGGAGTGCGATGATGAGTGCGATGGCGAGAGCAATGGTGAGGGCGACCGTGAGTGTGATGGTGACAGTGATGCTGCGGGCGATAATCCGTGTGATGCTCAGAGCGATGGTGAGTGTGATGGTGAGACCAATGTTGAGAGCGATGAGGAGTGCAATGATGAGAGTGATAGTGCTTGTGATGGTACATGCGACATTGTGTGCCACGGTGCTTGCGACTGTGTGTGAGACAGTGAGTGCAATGGTGAGTGCGACGTTGAGAGCAAAGGTCAGTGCAATGGAGAGTGTGAGGGTGAGAACGATGGTGCGGGCGTTGTTGCGTGTGATGGTGAATGCGATGCTGAGTGCGATGGTGAAAGCGATCATGAGTGTGACGTTGACAGTGATGGTGACAGCAGTGGTGAGTGTGATGGTGAGTGCGATGGTGAGAGCGTTGGTGAGTGTCAGGGTGAGAGCGATGGTGAGTGCAATGGTGAGATCGATGGTGAGAGTGATGGTCTATGCGAGGTTGAGAGTGATGGTGAGAGTGATGGTGAGAGCGATCTTGAGAGTGCTGGTGAGGCGATGGTGAGAGCGATGGTGAGTGTGATGCTGGGTACGATCATGAGAGCAATCTAGAGAGTGATGTTGAGTGCGATGGTGAGTGCCATGGTGAGAGCAATGTTGAAAGTGATGGTCTGTGAGATGTTGAGGGCGATGGTGAGAGTCATGGTGAGAGCAATTTTGAGAGTGATGGTGAGGCGATGGTGAGTGTGACGCTGAGTGCAATCATGAGAGCGATGTTGAGTGAGATGGTGAGTGCAATGGTGAGAGTGATCTTGAGAGTGATGGTGAGGCGATGGTGAGAGCAATGTTGAGAGCGATGCTGAGTGCGATGTTGAGAGCGATGGTGAGTGCAATGGTGAGAGCGATGGTGAAAGCAATGGAGACTGCAATGTTGACAGTGATGGGGAGTGCGATGATGAGTGCGATGGCGAGAGCAATGGTGAGGGCGACCGTGAGTGTGATGGTGACAGTGATGCTGCGGGCGATAATCCGTGTGATGCTCAGAGCGATGGTGAGTGTGATGGTGAGACCAATGTTGAGAGTGATGAGGAGTGCGATGGTGAGTGTGATGATGAGAGCGATGGTGAGTGTGAGGGTGAAAGCTATGGTGAGTGCGATGGTAAGACCGATGGTGAGTCCAAGGGTGAGTGTGATGGTAAGAGGAATGATGAGAGCGATAGTGTGTGCTATGTTGAGAGCAATGGTGAGAGTGATGGTGAGAGCAATCTTGGCAGTGATGGTGAGGTGATGGTGAGAGTGATGGTGAGTGCAATGCTGAGTGCGATCATGAGAGCAAACTTGAGAGCGATGTTGAGTGCGATGGTAAGAGTGAAGGTGAATGTGCTGGTGAGGGCAATGGTGAGCGCAATAATATGAGCGATGGTGAGTATGATGGTGAGTGCGATGGTGACAGCAAGGCTGCGTGCCATGATCTGTGTGATGCGGAGTGCGATGGTGAATGTGATGGTGAGTGTGATGCTGAGAGCTATGGTGTGTTCGATGGTGAGTGCGATGGTGAGAGCAACGGAGAGTGCGATGGTGAGAGTGATGATGAGTGCGATAGTGTGTGCGATGGTCAGTGTGATGTTGAGGGCGATGGTGAGACCGATGATGAGAGCCATAGTGAGTGAGTGCAATGGTAAAAGCAATGGTGAGAACAAAGGCGAGAGCAATGGTGAGAGCGATGGTGAGTGCGATGATGACGGTGATTGTGAGAGTGATGGTGAGTGTGATTGTGAGAGTGAAGCTGCGTGCAACTGTCCGTGTGATGGTGCATGCCAGGGTGCATGCGATGGAGAGTGCGATGCCGAGAGTGATATTGGGAGCGATCTTGAGAGCGATGGTGAGTGCGATTGTAAAAGCGATTGTTAGTGCCAAAGTGCGTGTGATGGTGAGTGTGATGGTGAGTCAGATGGTGAGCATGGGGAAAGAGATGGTGAGTGTGAAGGTGAGTGCGATGGTGTGCACGATTGTGCATGCAATCGTTAGAGCAATGGAAAGTGCGATGGTTAGTGCGATGGTGACAGCGATGATGAGAGTGATGGTGAAAGCGATTGTGAATTCAAAGGTGTGGGTGAGGGTGTGTGCGATGGAGACTGGGATGCTGAGTGAGATGGTGAGAGAGATGGTGAAAGCAAATGTGAGTGCAATGATGAGTGCGATGCTGAGTGTGATGGTGAGACCGATGGTGCATGCGATGGTGCGAGGGATGATGAGTGTGATGGTGAGAGTGATGGTGAGTGCAATGTTCGATGCAATGCTGAGAGTGATAGTGCGTGCGATGTTACGTGCAAAAATGTGGGCCATGGTGCATGCGACAGTTTGTGAGACAGTGAGTGCAACGGTGAGTGCGACAGTGAGAGCAAAGTTGAGTGCGATGGATAGTGTGAGGGTGAGACCAATGGTGCCTGCGATGTTGCGTGCAATACAGAATGCCATGCTGAGCGCGATGGTAGGAACAATCATGAAAGCGATCGTGAGTGCGATGGTGAGAGCGATGATGAGTGCGAGTGTGAGAGCAATGGTGAGTGCGATGGTGAGATCGATGGTGACTGCGAGGGTGAGTGCATTGGTGAGAGCGATGGTGAGAGTGATGATGAGAGCGATGGTGAGGCGATGGTGAGAGTGATGGTGAGTGATTTGCTGGGTGCGATGGTGAGAGCGATCATGAGAGCAATGTTGAGTGCGATGGCGAGTGTGATGTTGTGTGCGAGGGTGAGAGTGATCGTGAGTGTGAGGGTGAGAGTGATGGTGAGAGCGATGGTGAGAGTGATGGTGAGTACGATGGTGAGTACGTTGGTGCGTGCCATGCTGCGAGCTTTGGTGAGCGCCATGGTGAGACCGATGGTGAGAGCGAGGATAAGTGTGATGGTTAGAGTGATGCTGAGAGTAACGGTGAGTGCAGTGGTGAGTGCAGTGATGAGTGTGATACGGCAGTGCACATGATGGTGGGTGCGACAGTGATTGGGACGGTGAGAGTGAGCATGAGAGCGAAAGCGCGTGTGATGGTGCATGCGATGGAGAGTGCTTGGCTGAGTGCGATGGTGAGAGCAATTTTGAGAGCGATTGTGAGTATGATGGAGAGTGTGATGGTGAGAACCATGGTGACAGACATGGTGAGTGCGATGTTGAGAGCGATGGTGAGAGTGTTAGAGCGTGTGATGGAGCACGTGACACTGTGTGCCCCAGTGCATGCTATGGTGAGTGCTATGGGGAGTGCAATGGTGAGAGTGATGGTGAAAGCGAATGTGAGTGCAAAGGTGTGTGCGATTGTGAGTGTGACTGTGAGTCTTATGGTGAGAAGATGGTAAGTGCGATGGTGAGAGCAATGGTGAGTGTGATGATGAGAGTGATGGTGAGAGCGACAGTGATGGTGATGGTGAGAGCGATGGTGTGTACGATTATGAGTGTGATGGTGAGAGCGATGTGAGTCCGAGGGTGAGAGCGATGCTGCTTTCGATGGTCCATGTGATGGTGCGTGACACGCTGCATGCAATGGACAGTGCAATGCCAAGTGTGATCTTGAGAGTGGTCTTGAGAGCGACAGTGAGTGCAATTTTGAGTGTAATGGTGGGAACGACGGTGAGAGTGATGGTGAGTGCGATGGCATGTGCGATGGTGAGAACGATGGTGAGGGTGATGGTGAGAGCGATGTTGAGTGTGATGGTGAGAGTGATGGTGAGAGCGATGGTAAGTGCAATGGTAAGTGCGATGGTGAATGCGATGGTGAGTGTGATGGTGAGAGAGATGTTGAGAGCGAAGTTCAGTGCAATGGTGAGAGCGATGATGAGTGCAATTGTGAGAACAATGGTTAGTGCGAAGGTGAGATCGATGGTGACTGCGAGGGTGAATGCATTGTTGAGAGCGATGTTGAGAGCGATGGTGAGTGTGATGGCGAATGTGATGTTGAGTTCGAGGGTGAGAGCGATGGTGACTGCGAGCGTGAGTGCGATGGGGAGAGCGATATCGAGAGTGATGGTGACTGCCACAGTGAGAGAGCTGATGAGTGCGATAAGTACGATTGTGAGAGTGATGGTGAGTGCGATGGCGAGGATGATGATGAGTGCGATGGTGAGAACAATGGTGAGAGTATCGTGAGTGCAACGGTGACAGTGATGCTGCGTGCGATGGTCCATTTAATGGTGAGTGAGATGGTGTGTGTGATGGTGAGAGCGAAGCGATGATGAGAGCGATGATGAGTGCAAAGGTGAGTGCTATGGTGAGAGCGATGGTGAGTGCAATGTTGAGAGCGATGGTGAGAGCGATGGAGGGTGCGATGATGACGGTGATTGTGAGAGTGATGGTGAGTGTGATTGTGAGAGTGAAGCTGCGTGCAACTGTCCGTGTGATGGTGCATGCCAGGGTGCATGCGATGGAGAGTGCGATGCCGAGAGTGATATTGGGAGCGATCTTGAGAGCGATGGTGAGTGCGATTGTAAAAGCGATTGTTAGTGCCAAAGTGCGTGTGATGGTGAGTGCGATGGTGAGTCAGATGGTGAGCATGATGGGGAAAGAGATGGTGAGTGTGAAGGTGAGTGCGATGGTGAGTACGTTGGTGCGTGCCATGCTGCGAGCTTTGGTGAGCGCCATGGTGAGACCGATGGTGAGAGCGAGGATAAGTGTGATGGTTAGAGTGATGCTGAGAGTAACGGTGAGTGCAGTGGTGAGTGCAGTGATGAGTGTGATACGGCAGTGCACATGATGGAGGGTGCAACAGTGATTGGGACAGTGAGAGTGAGGATGAGAGCGAAAGCGCGTGTTATGGTGCATGCGATGGAGAGTGCTTGGCTGAGTGCGATGGTGAGAGCAATGTGAGTCCGAGGGTGAGAGCGATGCTGCTTTCGATGGTCCATGTGATGGTGCGTGACACGCTGCATGCAATGGACAGTGCAATGCCAAGTGTGATCTTGAGAGAGGTCTTGAGAACGGTCTTGAGAGCGACAGTGAGTGCAATTTTGAGTGTCATGGTGGGAACAACGGTGAGAGTGATGGTGAGTGCGATGGCATGTGCGATGGTGAGAACGATGGTGAGGGTGATGGTGAGAGCGATGTTGAGTGTGATGGTGAGAGTGATGGTGAGAGTGATGGTAAGTGCAAAGTTAAGTGCGATGGTGAGTGTGATGGTGAGAGAGATGTTGAGAGCGAAGTTCACTGCAATGGTGAGAGCGATGATGAGTGCAATTGTGAGAACAATGGTTAGTGCGTAGGTGAGATCGATGGTGACTGCGAGGGTGAATGCGTTGTTGAGAGCGATGTTGAGAGCGATGGTGAGTGTGATGGCGAATGTGATGTTGAGTTCGAAGGTGAGAGCGATGGTAACTGCGAGCGTGAGTGCAATGGGGAGAGCGATATCGAGGGTGATGGTGACTGCCACAGTGAGAGAGCTGATGAGTGCGATAAGTACGATTGTGAGAGTGATGGTGAGTGCGATGGCGAGGATGATGATGAGTGCGATGGTGAGAACAATGGTGAGAGTATCGTGAGTGCAACGGTGACAGTGATGCTGCGTGCGATGGTCCATTTAATGGTGAGTGAGATGGTGTGTGTGATGGTGAGAGCGAAGCGATGATGAGAGCGATGATGAGTGCAAAGGTGAGTGCTATGGTGAGAGCGATGGTGAGTGCAATGTTGAGAGCGATGGTGAGAGCGATGGTGAGTGCGATGATGACGGTGATTGTGAGAGTGATGGTGAGTGTGATTGTGAGAGTGAAGCTGCGTGCAACTGTCCGTGTGATGGTGCATGCCAGGGTGCATGCGATGGAGAGTGCGATGCCGAGAGTGATATTGGGAGCCATCTTGAGAGCGATGGTGAGTGCGATTGTAAAAGCGATTGTTAGTGCCAAAGTGCGTGTGATGGTGAGTGCGATGGTGAGTCAGATGGTGAGCATGATGGGGAAAGAGATGGTGAGTGTGAAGGTGAGTGCGATGGTGTGCACGACTGTGCATGCAATCGTTAGAGCAATGGAAAGTGCGATGGTTAGTGCGATGGTGACAGCGATGATGAGAGTGATGGTGAAAGCGATTGTGAATTCGAAGGTGTGGGTGAGGGTGTGTGCGATGGAGACTGGGATGCTGAGTGAGATGGTGAGAGAGATGGTGAAAGCAATTGTGAGTGCAATGATGAGTGCGATGCTGAGTGCGATGGTGCATGCGATGGTGCCAGCTATCGTGAGTGTGTTGGAGAGAGTGATGGTGATTGTGATGTTCAGTGCTATGGTGAAACAGATAGTGCGTGTGACGGTGCACGCGACAGTGTGTGCCACTGTGCGTACAACAGTGTGTGCATAGGTGAGTTCAATGTGTAGTGCAACCATGAGAACAATGTTGAGTGCGACAGTGAGTGCAAGGGTGAGAGCCATGGTGTGTGCGATGGTTCGTTCGATGGAGTTGCGATGCTGAGTTTGATGGTTAGAGCGATCTAGAGTGTGATGATGAGTGTGATGGTGATTGTGATGGTGAGAGCGATGGTGAGTGAGATGGTGGGTGCAATAGTGAGAGCCATGGTGAATTCAACAGTGAGTGCGATGTTGAGAGCGATGGTGAGTGTGATGGTGAGAGCGATGGTGAGTACGATGGTGAGAGCGATGCTGAGTGTGATGGTGAGACCGATGGTGCATGCGATGGTGCGAGGGATGATGAGTGTGATGGTGAGAGTGATGGTGAGTGCAATGTTCGATGCAATGCTGAGAGTGATAGTGCGTGCGATGTTACGTGCAAAAATGTGGGCCATGGTGCATGCGACATTTTGTGAGACAGTGAGTGCAACGGTGAGTGCGACAGTGAGAGCAAAGTTGAGTGCGATGGATAGTGTGAGGGTGAGACCAATGGTGCCTGCGATGTTGCGTGCAATACAGAATGCCATGCTGAGCGCGATGATAGGAACGATCGTGAAAGCGATCGTGAGTGCGATGGTGAGAGCGATGATGAGTGCGAGTGTGAGAGCAATGGTGAGTGCGATGGTGAGATCGATGGTGACTGCGAGGGTGAGTGCATTGGTGAGAGCGATGGTGAGAGTGATGATGAGAGCGATGGTGAGGCGATGGTGAGAGTGATGGTGAGTGATTTGCTGGGTGTGATGGTGAGAGCGATCATGAGAGCAATGTTGAGAGCGATCATGAGAGCAATGTTGAGTGCGATGGTGAGAGCAATGTTGAGTGCGATGGCGAGTGTGATGTTGTGTGTGAGGGTGAGAGTGATTGTGAGTGTGAGGGTGAGAGTGATGGTGAGAGCGATGGTGAGAGTGATGGTGAGTACGATGGTGAGTACGTTGGTGCGTGCCATGCTGCGAGCTTTGGTGAGCGCCATGGTGAGACCGATGGTGAGAGCGAGGATAAGTGTGATGGTTAGAGTGATGCTGAGAGTAACGGTGAGTGCAGTGGTGAGTGCAGTGATGAGTGTGATACGGCAGTGCACATGATGGTGGGTGCGACAGTGATTGGGACGGTGAGAGTGAGCATGAGAGCGAAAGCGCGTGTGATGGTGCATGCGATGGAGAGTGCTTGGCTGAGTGCGATGGTGAGAGCAATTTTGAGAGCGATTGTGAGTATGATGGAGAGTGTGATGGTGAGAACCATGGTGACAGACATGGTGAGTGCGATGTTGAGAGCGATGGTGAGAGTGTTAGAGCGTGTGATGGAGCACGTGACACTGTGTGCCCCAGTGCATGCTATGGTGAGTGCTATGGTGAGTGCGATGGGGAGTGCAATGGTGAGAGTGATGGTGAAAGTGAATGTGAGTGCAAAGGTGTGTGCGATTGTGAGTGTGACTGTGAGTCTTATGGTGAGAAGATGGTAAGTGCGATGGTGAGAGCAATGGTGAGTGTGATGATGAGAGTGATGGTGAGAGCGACGGTGATGGTGATGGTGAGAGCGATGGTGTGTACGATTATGAGTGTGATGGTGAGAGCGATGTGAGTCCGAGGGTGAGAGCGATGCTGCTTTCGATGGTCCATGTGATGGTGCGTGACACGTTGCATGCAATGGACAGTGCAATGCCAAGTGTGATCTTGAGAGTGGTCTTGAGAGTGACAGTGAGTGCAATTTTGAGTGTCATGGTGGGAACGACGGTGAGAGTGATGGTGAGTGCGATGGCATGTGCGATGGTGAGAACGATGGTGAGGGTGATGGTGAGAGCGATGTTGAGTGTGATGGTGAGAGTGATGGTGAGAGCGATGGTAAGTGCAATGGTAAGTGCGATGGTGAGTGCGATGTCGAGTGTGATGGTGAGTGCGATGGTGAGTGCTATCGTGAGAGTGATGGTGAGTGAGATGGTGAGTGTGATGGAGCGTACGATGGTGTGTGTGATGGTGAGAGCGACGGACTTTGTGATAGGCAGTGCGATGCTGACAGTGATAGTGAGAGCGATGTTGAAAGTGATTGTGATTGCAAAGGTGTGTGCGATGGTGAGAGAGATCTTGAGAGCGATGGTGAGTGCGATGGTGAGTGGGATGGTGCATGTGATGGTGAGTGCGATGGTGTGCGTGATAGTGAGAGCAATGGCGCGTGCGATGGTGATTGCGACATTGAGACCGATGGTGAGAGCGGTGGTGAGTGCAATCGTGAGTGCAATGGTGAGAGCGATGATGAGTGCCAGTGTGAGAGCAATGGTGAGTGTGATGGTGAAATCGATGGTGACTCTGAGGGTGAATGCGTTGGTGAGAGCGATGGTGAGAGCGAAGGTGAGTGCGATGTTGAGAACGATGGTGAGAGTGATGATGACAGCGATGGTGAGGCGATGGTGAGTGCAATGGTGAGTGCTATGCTGTGTGTGACGGTGAGAGCGATTTTGAGTGCGATGGTGGGAGCGATGGTGAGTGCGATGGTGAATGTGATGGTGAGTGCGAGGGTGAGAGCGATGGTGAGTGTGAGGGTGAGTGCGATGGGGAGAGCGATAATGAGAGTGATGGTGACTGCCACAGTGAGAGAGCTGATGAGTGCGATGAGTACGATTGTGAGAGTGATGGTGGGTGCGATGGCGAGGGCGATGATGGGTAAGATGGTGAGAACAATGGTGAGAGCTATGGTGAGTGCGACGGTGACAGTGATGCTGCGTGCGCTGGTCCATTTAATTGTGAGTGAGATGGTGTGTGTGATGGTCAGAGTGAAGCGATGATGAGAGCGATAATGAGTGCAATGGTGAGTGCTATGCTGAGAGCGATGGTGAGAGTGATGGAGGGTGCGATGATCAGTCCGATGGTGAGAGCGATAGTGAGAGTGATGGTGAGTGTGAGGGTGACATCAATGTTGCGTGCAATGATCCGTGTGATGCTGAGTGTGATGGTGACTGCGATGGTGAGTGTGATGCTGAGAGCTATGGTGTGTTCGATGATGAGTGCGATGGTGAGAGCAACGGAGAGTGCGATGGTGAGAGTGATGATGAGTGTGATAGTGTGTGCGATGGTCAGTGTGATGTTGAGGGCGATGGTGAGAACGATGATGAGAGCCATAGTGAGTGAGACGTGGAGTGCGATGGTAAAAGCAATGGTGAGAACAAAGGCGAGAGCAATGGTGAGAGCGATGGTGAGTGCGATGATGACGGTGATTGTGAGAGTGATGGTGAGTGTGATTGTGAGAGTGAAGCTGTGTGCAACTGTCCGTGTGATGGTGCATGCCAGGGTGCATGCGATGGAGAGTGCGATGCCGAGAGTGATATTGGGAGCGATCTTGAGAGCGATGGTGAGTGCGATTGTAAAAGCGATTGTTAGTGCTAAAGTGCGTGTGATGGTGAGTGCGATGGTGAGTCAGATGGTGAGCATGATGGGGAAAGAGATGGTGAGTGTGAAGGTGAGTGCGATGGTGTGCACGATTGTGCATGCAATCGTTAGAGCAATGGAAAGTGCGATGGTTAGTGCGATGGTGACAGCGATGATGAGAGTGATGGTGAAAGCGATTGTGAATTCGAAGGTGTGGGTGAGGGTGTGTGCGATGGAGACTGGGATGCTGAGTGAGATGGTGAGAGAGGTGGTGAAAGCAATTGTGAGTGCAATGATGAGTGCGATGCTGAGTGCGATGGTGCATGCGATGGTGCCAGCTATCGTGAGTGTGTTGGAGAGAGTGATGGTGAGTGTGATGTTCAGTGCTATGGTGAAACAGATAGTGCGTGTGATGGTGCACGCGACAGTGTGTGCCACTGTGCGTACAACAGTGTGTGCAATGGTGAGTTCAATGTGTAGTGCAACCATGAGAACAATGTTGAGTGCGACAGTGAGTGCAAGGGTGAGAGCCATGGTGTGTGCGATGGTTCGTTCGATGGAGTTGCGATGCTGAGTTTGATGGTTAGAGCGATCTAGAGTGTGATGATGAGTGCGATGGTGATTGTGATGGTGAGAGCGATGGTGAGTGAGATGGTGGGTGCAATAGTGAGAGCCATGGTGAATTCAACAGTGAGTGCGATGTTGAGAGCGATGGTGAGTGTGATGGTGAGCGCGATGGTGAGTACGATGGTGAGAGCGATGCTGAGTGTGATGGTGAGACCGATGGTGCATTCGATGGTGCGAGGGATGATGAGTGTGATGGTGAGAGTGATGGTGAGTGCAATGTTCGATGCAATGCTGAGAGTGATAGTGCGTGCGATGTTACGTGCAAAAATGTGGGCCATGGTGCATGCGACAGTTTGTGAGACAGTGAGTGCAACGGTGAGTGCGACAGTGAGAGCAAAGTTGAGTGCGATGGATAGTGTGAGGGTGAGACCAATGGTGCCTGCGATGTTGCGTGCAATACAGAATGCCATGCCGAGCGCGATGATAGGAACGATCGTGAAAGCGATCGTGAGTGCGATGGTGAGAGCGATGATGAGTGCGAGTGTGAGAGCAATGGTGAGTGCGATGGTGAGATCGATGGTGACTGCGAGGGTGAGTGCATTGGTGAGAGCGATGGTGAGAGTGATGATGAGAGCGATGGTGAGGCGATGGTGAGAGTGATGGTGAGTGATTTGCTGGGTGCGATGGTGAGAGCGATCATGAGAGCAATGTTGAGTGCGATGGTGAGAGCAATGTTGAGTGCGATGGTGAGTGTGATGTTGTGTGCGAGGGTGAGAGTGATCGTGAGTGTGAGGGTGAGAGTGATGGTGAGAGCGATGGTGAGAGTGATGGTGAGTACGATGGTGAGTACGTTGGTGCGTGCCATGCTGCGAGCTTTGGTGAGCGCCATGGTGAGACCGATGGTGAGAGCGAGGATAAGTGTGATGGTTAGAGTGATGCTGAGAGTAACGGTGAGTGCAGTGGTGAGTGCAGTGATGAGTGTGATACAGCAGTGCACATGATGGTGGGTGCGACAGTGATTGGGACGGTGAGAGTGAGCATGAGAGCGAAAGCGCGTGTGATGGTGCATGCGATGGAGAGTGCTTGGCTGAGTGCGATGGTGAGAGCAATTTTGAGAGCGATTGTGAGTATGATGGAGAGTGTGATGGTGAGAACCATGGTGACAGACATGGTGAGTGCGATGTTGAGAGCGATGGTGAGAGTGTTAGAGCGTGTGATGGAGCACGTGACACTGTGTGCCCCAGTGCATGCTATGGTGAGTGCTATGGTGAGTGCAATGGGGAGTGCAATGGTGAGAGTGATGGTGAAAGCGAATGTGAGTGCAAAGGTGTGTGCGATTGTGAGTGTGACTGTGAGTCTTATGGTGAGAAGATGGTAAGTGCGATGGTGAGAGCAATGGTGAGTGTGATGATGAGAGTGATGGTGAGAGCGACGGTGATGGTGATGGTGAGAGCGATGGTGTGTACGATTATGAGTGTGATGGTGAGAGCGATGTGAGTCCGAGGGTGAGAGCGATGCTGCTTTCGATGGTCCATGTGATGGTGCGTGACACGCTGCATGCAATGGACAGTGCAATGCAAAGTGTGATCTTGAGAGAGGTGTTGAGAGCGGTCTTGAGAGCGACAGTGAGTGCAATTTTGAGTGTCATGGTGGGAACAACGTTGAGAGTGATGGTGAGTGCGATGGCATGTGCGATGGTGAGAACGATGGTGAGGGTGATGGTGAGAGCGATGTTGAGTGTGATGGTGAGAGTGATGGTGAGAGCGATGGTAAGTGCAATGGTAAGTGCGATGGTGAATGCGATGGTGAGTGTGATGGTGAGAGAGATGTTGAGAGCGAAGTTCAGTGCAATGGTGAGAGCGATGATGGGTGCAATTGTGAGAACAACGGTTAGTGCGAAGGTGAGATCGATGGTGACTGCGAGGGTGAATGCGTTGTTGAGAGCGATGTTGAGAGCGATGGTGAGTGTGATGGCGAATGTGATGTTGAGTTCGAGGGTGAGAGCGATGGTGACTGCGAGCGTGAGTGCGATGGGGAGAGCGATATCGAGAGTGATGGTGACTGCCACAGTGAGAGAGCTGATGAGTGCGATAAGTACGATTGTGAGAGTGATGGTGAGTGCGATGGCGAGGATGATGATGAGTGCGATGGTGAGAACAATGGTGAGAGTATCGTGAGTGCAACGGTGACAGTGATGCTGCGTGCGATGGTCCATTTAATGGTGAGTGAGATGGTGTGTGTGATGGTGAGAGCGAAGCGATGATGAGAGCGATGATGAGTGCAAAGGTGAGTGCTATGGTGAGAGCGATGGTGAGTGCAATGTTGAGAGCGATGGTGAGAGCGATGGAGGGTGCGATGATGACGGTGATTGTGAGAGTGATGGTGAGTGTGATTGTGAGAGTGAAGCTGCGTGCAACTGTCCGTGTGATGGTGCATGCCAGGGTGCATGCGATGGAGAGTGCGATGCCGAGAGTGATATTGGGAGCGATCTTGAGAGCGATGGTGAGTGCGATTGTAAAAGCGATTGTTAGTGACAAAGTGCGTGTGATGGTGAGTGCGATGGTGAGTCAGATGGTGAGCATGATGGGGAAAGAGATGGTGAGTGTGAAGGTGAGTGTGATGGTGTGCACGATTGTGCATGCAATCGTTAGAGCAATGGAAAGTGCGATGGTTAGTGCGATGGTGACAGCGATGATGAGAGTGATGGTGAAAGCGATTGTGAATTCGAAGGTGTGGGTGAGGGTGTGTGCGATGGAGACTGGGATGCTGAGTGAGATGGTGAGAGAGATGGTGAAAGCAATTGTGAGTGCAATGATGAGTGCGATGCTGAGTGCGATGGTGCATGTGATGGTGCCAGCTATCGTGAGTGTGTTGGAGAGAGTGATGGTGAGTGTGATGTTCAGTGCTATGGTGAAACAGATAGTGCGTGTGACGGTGCACGCGACAGTGTGTGCCACTGTGCGTACAACAGTGTGTGCAATGGTGAGTTCAATGTGTAGTGCAACCATGAGAACAATGTTGAGTGCGACAGTGAGTGCAAGGGTGAGAGCCATGGTGTGTGCGATGGTTCGTTCGATGGAGTTGCGATGCTGAGTTTGATGGTTAGAGCGATCTAGAGTGTGATGATGAGTGCGATGGTGATTGTGATGGTGAGAGCGATGGTGAGTGAGATGGTGGGTGCAATAGTGAGAGCCATGGTGAATTCAACAGTGAGTGCGATGTTGAGAGCGATGGTGAGTGTGATGGTGAGCGCGATGGTGAGTACGATGGTGAGAGCGATGCTGAGTGTGATGGTGAGACCGATGGTGCATGCGATGGTGCGAGGGATGATGAGTGTGATGGTGAGAGTGATGGTGAGTGCAATGTTCGATGCAATGCTGAGAGTGATAGTGCGTGCGATGTTACGTGCAAAAATGTGGGCCATGGTGCATGCGACAGTTTGTGAGACAGTGAGTGCAACGGTGAGTGCGACAGTGAGAGCAAAGTTGAGTGCGATGGATAGTGTGAGGGTGAGACCAATGGTGCCTGCGATGTTGCGTGCAATACAGAATGCCATGCTGAACGCGATGATAGGAACGATCGTGAAAGCGATCGTGAGTGCGATGGTGAGAGCGATGATGAGTGCGAGTGTGAGAGCAATGGTGAGTGCGATGGTGAGATCGATGGTGACTGCGAGGGTGAGTGCATTGGTGAGAGCGATGGTGAGAGTGATGATGAGAGCGATGGTGAGGCGATGGTGAGAGTGATGGTGAGTGATTTGCTGGGTGCGATGGTGAGAGCGATCATGAGAGCAATGTTGAGTGCGATGGTGAGAGCAATGTTGAGTGCGATGGCGAGTGTGATGTTGTGTGCGAGGGTGAGAGTGATCGTGAGTGTGAGGGTGAGAGTGATGGTGAGAGCGATGGTGAGAGTGATGGTGAGTACGATGGTGAGTACGTTGGTGCGTGCCATGCTGCGAGCTTTGGTGAGCGCCATGGTGAGACCGATGGTGAGAGCGAGGATAAGTGTGATGGTTAGAGTGATGCTGAGAGTAACGGTGAGTGCAGTGGTGAGTGCAGTGATGAGTGTGATACGGCAGTGCACATGATGGTGGGTGCGACAGTGATTGGGACAGTGAGAGTGAGCATGAGAGCGAAAGCGCGTGTGATGGTGCATGCGATGGAGAGTGCTTGGCTGAGTGCGATGGTGAGAGCAATTTTGAGAGCGATTGTGAGTATGATGGAGAGTGTGATGGTGAGAACCATGGTGACAGACATGGTGAGTGCGATGTTGAGAGCGATGGTGAGAGTGTTAGAGCGTGTGATGGAGCACGTGACACTGTGTGCCCCAGTGCATGCTATGGTGAGTGCTATGGTGAGTGCGATGGGGAGTGCAATGGTGAGAGTGATGGTGAAAGTGAATGTGAGTGCAAAGGTGTGTGCGATTGTGAGTGTGACTGTGAGTCTTTTGGTGAGAAGATGGTAAGTGCGATGGTGAGAGCAATGGTGAGTGTGATGATGAGAGTGATGGTGAGAGCGACGGTGATGGTGATGGTGAGAGCGATGGTGTGTACGATTATGAGTGTGATGGTGAGAGCGATGTGAGTCCGAGGGTGAGAGCGATGCTGCTTTCGATGGTCCATGTGATGGTGCGTGACACGCTGCATGCAATGGACAGTGCAATGCCAAGTGTGATCTTGAGAGTGGTCTTGAGAGCGACAGTGAGTGCAATTTTGAGTGTCATGGTGGGAACGACGGTGAGAGTGATGGTGAGTGCGATAGCATGTGCGATGGTGAGAACGATGGTGAGGGTGATGGTGAGAGCGATGTTGAGTGTGATGGTGAGAGTGATGGTGAGAGCGACGGTAAGTGCAATGGTAAGTGCGATGGTGAGTGCGATGTTGAGGGTGATGGTGAGTGCGATGGTGAGTGCTATCGTGAGAGTGATGGTGAGTGAGATGGTGAGTGTGATGGAGCGTACGATGGTGTGTGTGGTGGTGAGAGCGACGGAGAGTGTGATAGGCAGTGCGATGCTGACAGTGATAGTGAGAGCGATGTTGAAAGTGATTGTGATTGCAAAGGTGTGTGCGATGGTGAGAGAGATCTTGAGAGCGATGGTGAGTGCGATGGTGAGTGGGATGGTGCATGTGATGGTGAGTGCGATGGTGTGCGTGATAGTGAGAGCAATGGCGCGTGCGATGGTGATTGCGACATTGAGACCGATGGTGAGAGCGGTGGTGAGTGCAATCGTGAGTGCAATGGTGAGAGCGATGATGAGTGCCAGTGTGAGAGCAATGGTGAGTGTGATGGTGAAATCGATGGTGACTCTGAGGGTGAATGCGTTGGTGAGAGCGATGGTGAGAGCGAAGGTGAGTGCGATGTTGAGAACGATGGTGAGAGTGATGATGACAGCGATGGTGAGGCGATGGTGAGTGCAATGGTGAGTGCTATGCTGTGTGTGACGGTGAGAGCGATTTTGAGTGCGATGGTGGGAGCGATGGTGAGTGCGATGGTGAATGTGATGGTGAGTGCGAGGGTGAGAGTGATGGTGAGTGTGAGGGTGAGTGCGATGGGGAGAGCGATAATGAGAGTGATGGTGACTGCCACAGTGAGAGAGCTGATGAGTGCGATGAGTACGATTGTGAGAGTGATGGTGGGTGCGATGGCGAGGGCGATGATGGGTAAGATGGTGAGAACAATGGTGAGAGCTATGGTGAGTGCGACGGTGACAGTGATGCTGCGTGCGCTGGTCCATTTAATTGTGAGTGAGATGGTGTGTGTGATGGTCAGAGTGAAGCGATGATGAGAGCGATAATGAGTGCAATGGTGAGTGCTATGCTGAGAGCGATGGTGAGAGCGATGGAGGGTGCGATGATCAGTCTGATGGTGAGAGCGATAGTGAGAGTGATGGTGAGTGTGAGGGTGACATCAATGTTGCGTGCAATGATCCGTGTGATGCTGAGTGTGATGGTGACTGCGATGGTGAGTGTGATGCTGAGAGCTATGGTGTGTTCGATGATGAGTGCGATGGTGAGAGCAACGGAGAGTGCGATGGTGAGAGTGATGACGAGTGTGATAGTGTGTGCGATGGTCAGTGTGATGTTGAGGGCGATGGTGAGACCGATGATGAGAGCCATAGTGAGTGAGACGTGGAGTGCGATGGTAAAAGCAATGGTGAGACCAAAGGCGAGAGCAATGGTGAGAGCGATGGTGAGTGCGATGATGACGGTGATTGTGAGAGTGATGGTGAGTGTGATTGTGAGAGTGAAGCTGTGTGCAACTGTCCGTGTGATGGTGCATGCCAGGGTGTATGCGATGGAGAGTGCGATGCCGAGAGTGATATTGGGAGCGATCTTGAGAGCGATGGTGAGTGCGATTGTAAAACCGATTGTTAGTGCCAAAGTGCGTGTGATGGTGAGTGCGATGGTGAGTCAGATGGTGAGCATGATGGGGAAAGAGATGGTGAGTGTGAAGGTGAGTGCAATGGTGTGCACGATTGTGCATGCAATCGTTAGAGCAATGGAAAGTGCGATGGTTAGTGCGATGGTGACAGCGATGATGAGAGTGATGGTGAAAGCGATTGTGAATTCGAAGGTGTGGGTGAGGGTGTGTGCGATGGAGACTGGGATGCTGAGTGAGATGGTGAGAGAGGTGGTGAAAGCAATTGTGAGTGCAATGATGAGTGCGATGCTGAGTGCGATGGTGCATGCGATGGTGCCAGCTATCGTGAGTGTGTTGGAGAGAGTGATGGTGAGTGTGATGTTCGGTGCTATGGTGAAACAGATAGTGCGTGTGACGGTGCACGTGACAGTGTGTGCCACTGTGCGTACAACAGTGTGTGCATAGGTGAGTTCAATGTGTAGTGCAACCATGAGAACAATGTTGAGTGCGACAGTGAGTGCAAGGGTGAGAGCCATGGTGTGTGCGATGGTTCGTTCGATGGAGTTGCGATGCTGAGTTTGATGGTTAGAGCGATCTAGAGTGTGATGATGAGTGCGATGGTGATTGTGATGGTGAGAGCGATGGTGAGTGAGATGGTGGGTGCAATAGTGAGAGCCATGGTGAATTCAACAGTGAGTGCGATGTTGAGAGTGATGGTGAGTGTGATGGTGAGAGCGATGGTGAGTACGATGGTGAGAGCGATTCTGAGTGTGATGGTGAGACCGATGGTGCATGCAATGGTGCGAGGGATGATGAGTGTGATGGTGAGAGTGATGTTGAGTGAAATGTTCAATGCAATGCTGAGAGTGATAGTGCGTGTGATGTTACGTGCAAAAATGTGGGCCATGGTGCATGCGACAGTTTGTGAGACAGTGAGTGCAACGGTGAGTGCGACAGTGAGAGCAAAGTTGAGTGCGATGGATACTGTGAGGGTGAGACCAATGGTGCCTGCGATGTTGCGTGCAATACAGAATGCCATGCTGAGCGTGATGATAGGAACAATCGTGAAAGCGATCGTGAGTGCGATGGTGAGAACGATGATGAGTGCGAGTGTGAGAGCAATGGTGAGTTCGATGGTGAGATCGATGGTGACTGCGAGGGTGAGTGCATTGGTGAGAGCGATGGTGAGAGTGATGATGAGAGCGATGGTGAGGCGATGGTGAGAGTGATGGTGAGTGATTTGCTGGGTGCGATGGTGAGAGCGATCATGAGAGCAATGTTGAGTGCGATGGTGAGAGCAATGTTGAGTGCGATGGCGAGTGTGATGTTGTGTGCGAGGGTGAGAGTGATCGTGAGTGTGAGGGTGAGAGTGATGGTGAGAGCGATGGTGAGAGTGATGGTGAGTACGATGGTGAGTACGTTGGTGCGTGCCATGCTGCGAGTTTTGGTGAGCGCCATGGTGAGACCGATGGTGAGAGCGAGGATAAGTGTGATGTTTAGAGTGATGCTGAGAGTAACGGTGAGTGCAGTGGTGAGTGCAGTGATGAGTGTGATACGGCAGTGCACATGATGGTGGGTGCGACAGTGATTGGAACTGTGAGAGTGAGCATGAGAGCGAAAGCGCGTGTGATGGTGCATGCGATGGAGAGTGCTTGGCTGAGTGCGATGGTGAGAGCAATTTTGAGAGCGATTGTGAGTATGATGGAGAGTGTGATGGTGAGAACCATGGTGACAGACATGGTGAGTGCGATGTTGAGAGCGATGGTGAGAGTGTTAGAGCGTGTGATGGAGCACGTGACACTGTGTGCCCCAGTGCATGCTATGGTGAGTGCTATGGTGAGTGCAATGGGGAGTGCAATGGTGAGAGTGATGGTGAAAGCGAATGTGAGTGCAAAGGTGTGTGCGATTGTGAGTGTGACTGTGAGTCTTATGGTGAGAAGATGGTAAGAGCGATGGTGAGAGCAATGGTGAGAGCAATGGTGAGTGTGATGATGAGAGTGATGGTGAGAGCGACGGTGATGGTGAGAGCGATGGTGTGTACGATTATGAGTGTGATGGTGAGAGCGATGTGAGTCCGAGGGTGAGAGAGATGCTGCTTTCGATGGTCCATGTGATGGTGCGTGACACGCTGCATGCAATGGACAGTGCAATGCCCAGTGTGATCTTGAGAGTGGTCTTGAGAGCGACAGTGAGTGCAATTTTGAGTGTGATCGTGGGAGCGATGGTGAGAGTGATGGTGAGTGAGATGGCATGTGCGATGGTGAGAACGATGGTGAGGGTGATAGTGATGGTGAGAGCGATGGTAAGTGCAATGGTAAGTGCGATGGTGAGTGCGATGTTGAGGGTGATGGTGAGTGCGATGGTGAGTGCTATCGTGAGAGTGATGGTGAGTGAGATGGTGAGTGTGATGGAGCGTACGATGGTGTGTGTGATGGTGAGAGCGATGGAGAGTGTGATAGGCAGTGCGATGCTGACAGTGATAATGAGAGCGATGTTGAAAGTGATTGTGATTGCAAAGGTGTGTGCGATGGTGAGAGAGATCTTGAGAGCGATGGTGCGTGCGATGGTGAGTGGGATGGTGCATGTGATGGTGAGTGCGATGGTGTGCGTGATAGTGAGAGCAATGGCGCGTGCGATGGTGATTGCGACATTGAGACCGATGGTGAGAGCGATGGTGAGTGCAATCGTGAGTGCAATGGTGAGAGCGATGATGAGTGCAAGTGTGAGAGCAATGGTGAGTGCGATGGTGAAATCGATGGTGACTCTGAGGGTGAATGCGTTGGTGAGAGCGATGGTGAGAGCAAAGGTGAGTGCGATGTTGAGAACGATGGTGAGAGTGATGATGACAGCGATGGTGAGGCGATGGTGAGTGCGATGGTGAGTGCTATGCTGTGTGTGACTGTGAGAGCGATTTTGCGTGCGATGGTGGGAGCGATGGTGAGTGCTATGGTGAATGTGATGGTGAGTGCGAGGGTGAGAGCGATGGTGAGTGTGAGGGTGAGTGCGATGGGGAGAGCGATAATGAGAGTGATGGTGACTGCCACAGTGAGAGAGCTGATGAGTGCGATGAGTACGATTGTGAGAGTGATGGTGGGTGCAATGGCGAGGGCGATGATGAGTAAGATGGTGAGAACAATGGTGAGAGCTATGGTGAGTGCGACGGTGACAGGGATGCTGCGTGCGCTGGTCCATTTAATTGTGAGTGAGATGGTGTGTGTGATGGTCAGAGTGAAGCGATGATGAGAGCGATAATGAGTGCAATGGTGAGTGCTATGCTGAGAGCGATGGTGAGAGCGATGGAGGGTGCGATGATCAGTCTGATGGTGAGAGCGATAGTGAGAGTGATGGTGAGTGTGAGGGTGACATCAATGTTGCGTGCAATGATCCGTGTGATGCTGAGTGCGATGGTGACTGCGATGGTGAGTGTGATGCTGAGAGCTATGGTGTGTTCGATGGTGAGTGCGATGGTGAGAGCAACGGAGAGTGCGATGGTGAGAGTGATGACGAGTGTGATAGTGTGTGCGATGGTCAGTGTGATGTTGAGGGCGATGGTGAGACTGATGATGAGAGCCATAGTGAGTGAGACGTGGAGTGCAATGGTAAAAGCAATGGTGAGAACAAAGGCGAGAGCAATGGTGAGAGCGATGGTGAGTGCGATGATGACGGTGATTGTGAGAGTGATGGTGAGTGTGATTGTGAGAGTGAAGCTGCGTGCAACTGTCCGTGTGATGGTGCATGCCAGGGTGCATGCGATGGAGAGTGCGATGCCGAGAGTGATATTGGGAGCGATCTTGAGAGCGATGGTGAGTGCGATTGTAAAAGCGATTGTTAGTGACAAAGTGCGTGTGATGGTGAGTGCGATGGTGAGTCAGATGGTGAGCATGATGGGGAAAGAGATGGTGAGTGTGAAGGTGAGTGTGATGGTGTGCACGATTGTGCATGCAATCGTTAGAGCAATGGAAAGTGCGATGGTTAGTGCGATGGTGACAGCGATGATGAGAGTGATGGTGAAAGCGATTGTGAATTCGAAGGTGTGGGTGAGGGTGTGTGCGATGGAGACTGGGATGCTGAGTGAGATGGTGAGAGAGGTGGTGAAAGCAATTGTGAGTGCAATGATGAGTGCGATGCTGAGTGCGATGGTGCATGCGATGGTGCCAGCTATCGTGAGTGTGTTGGAGAGAGTGATGGTGAGTGTGATGTCCGGTGCTATGGTGAAACAGATAGTGCGTGTGACGGTGCACGTGACAGTGTGTGCCACTGTGCGTACAACAGTGTGTGCATAGGTGAGTTCAATGTGTAGTGCAACCATGAGAACAATGTTGAGTGCGACAGTGAGTGCAAGGGTGAGAGCCATGGTGTGTGCGATGGTTCGTTCGATGGAGTTGCGATGCTGAGTTTGATGGTTAGAGCGATCTAGAGTGTGATGATGAGTGCGATGGTGATTGTGATGGTGAGAGCGATGGTGAGTGAGATGGTGGGTGCAATAGTGAGAGCCATGGTGAATTCAACAGTGAGTGCGATGTTGAGAGTGATGGTGAGTGTGATGGTGAGAGCGATGGTGAGTACGATGGTGAGAGCGATTCTGAGTGTGATGGTGAGACCGATGGTGCATGCAATGGTGCGAGGGATGATGAGTGTGATGGTGAGAGTGATGTTGAGTGAAATGTTCGATGCAATGCTGAGAGTGATAGTGCGTGTGATGTTACGTGCAAAAATGTGGGCCATGGTGCATGCGACAGTTTGTGAGACAGTGAGTGCAACGGTGAGTGCGACAGTGAGAGCAAAGTTGAGTGCGATGGATACTGTGAGGGTGAGACCAATGGTGCCTGCGATGTTGCGTGCAATACAGAATGCCATGCTGAGCGTGATGATAGGAACAATCGTGAAAGCGATCGTGAGTGCGATGGTGAGAACGATGATGAGTGCGAGTGTGAGAGCAATGGTGAGTTCGATGGTGAGATCGATGGTGACTGCGAGGGTGAGTGCATTGGTGAGAGCGATGGTGAGAGTGATGATGAGAGCGATGGTGAGGCGATGGTGAGAGTGATGGTGAGTGATTTGCTGGGTGCGATGGTGAGAGCGATCATGAGAGCAATGTTGAGTGCGATGGTGAGAGCAATGTTGAGTGCGATGGCGAGTGTGATGTTGTGTGCGAGGGTGAGAGTGATCGTGAGTGTGAGGGTGAGAGTGATGGTGAGAGCGATGGTGAGAGTGATGGTGAGTACGATGGTGAGTACGTTGGTGCGTGCCATGCTGCGAGTTTTGGTGAGCGCCATGGTGAGACCGATGGTGAGAGCGAGGATAAGTGTGATGTTTAGAGTGATGCTGAGAGTAACGGTGAGTGCAGTGGTGAGTGCAGTGATGAGTGTGATACGGCAGTGCACATGATGGTGGGTGCGACAGTGATTGGAACGGTGAGAGTGAGCATGAGAGCGAAAGCGCGTGTGATGGTGCATGCGATGGAGAGTGCTTGGCTGAGTGCGATGGTGAGAGCAATTTTGAGAGCGATTGTGAGTATGATGGAGAGTGTGATGGTGAGAACCATGGTGACAGACATGGTGAGTGCGATGTTGAGAGCGATGGTGAGAGTGTTAGAGCGTGTGATGGAGCACGTGACACTGTGTGCCCCAGTGCATGCTATGGTGAGTGCTATGGTGAGTGCAATGGGGAGTGCAATGGTGAGAGTGATGGTGAAAGCGAATGTGAGTGCAAAGGTGTGTGCGATTGTGAGTGTGACTGTGAGTCTTATGGTGAGAAGATGGTAAGAGCGATGGTGAGAGCAATGGTGAGAGCAATGGTGAGTGTGATGATGAGAGTGATGGTGAGAGCGACGGTGATGGTGAGAGCGATGGTGTGTACGATTATGAGTGTGATGGTGAGAGCGATGTGAGTCCGAGGGTGAGAGAGATGCTGCTTTCGATGGTCCATGTGATGGTGCGTGACACGCTGCATGCAATGGACAGTGCAATGCCCAGTGTGATCTTGAGAGTGGTCTTGAGAGCGACAGTGAGTGCAATTTTGAGTGTGATCGTGGGAGCGATGGTGAGAGTGATGGTGAGTGAGATGGCATGTGCGATGGTGAGAACGATGGTGAGGGTGATAGTGATGGTGAGAGCGATGGTAAGTGCAATGGTAAGTGCGATGGTGAGTGCGATGTTGAGGGTGATGGTGAGTGCGATGGTGAGTGCTATCGTGAGAGTGATGGTGAGTGAGATGGTGAGTGTGATGGAGCGTACGATGGTGTGTGTGATGGTGAGAGCGATGGAGAGTGTGATAGGCAGTGCGATGCTGACAGTGATAATGAGAGCGATGTTGAAAGTGATTGTGATTGCAAAGGTGTGTGCGATGGTGAGAGAGATCTTGAGAGCGATGGTGCGTGCGATGGTGAGTGGGATGGTGCATGTGATGGTGAGTGCGATGGTGTGCGTGATAGTGAGAGCAATGGCGCGTGCGATGGTGATTGCGACATTGAGACCGATGGTGAGAGCGATGGTGAGTGCAATCGTGAGTGCAATGGTGAGAGCGATGATGAGTGCAAGTGTGAGAGCAATGGTGAGTGCGATGGTGAAATCGATGGTGACTCTGAGGGTGAATGCGTTGGTGAGAGCGATGGTGAGAGCAAAGGTGAGTGCGATGTTGAGAACGATGGTGAGAGTGATGATGACAGCGATGGTGAGGCGATGGTGAGTGCGATGGTGAGTGCTATGCTGTGTGTGACTGTGAGAGCGATTTTGCGTGCGATGGTGGGAGCGATGGTGAGTGCTATGGTGAATGTGATGGTGAGTGCGAGGGTGAGAGCGATGGTGAGTGTGAGGGTGAGTGCGATGGGGAGAGCGATAATGAGAGTGATGGTGACTGCCACAGTGAGAGAGCTGATGAGTGCGATGAGTACGATTGTGAGAGTGATGGTGGGTGCAATGGCGAGGGCGATGATGAGTAAGATGGTGAGAACAATGGTGAGAGCTATGGTGAGTGCGACGGTGACAGGGATGCTGCGTGCGCTGGTCCATTTAATTGTGAGTGAGATGGTGTGTGTGATGGTCAGAGTGAAGCGATGATGAGAGCGATAATGAGTGCAATGGTGAGTGCTATGCTGAGAGCGATGGTGAGAGCGATGGAGGGTGCGATGATCAGTCTGATGGTGAGAGCGATAGTGAGAGTGATGGTGAGTGTGAGGGTGACATCAATGTTGCGTGCAATGATCCGTGTGATGCTGAGTGCGATGGTGACTGCGATGGTGAGTGTGATGCTGAGAGCTATGGTGTGTTCGATGGTGAGTGCGATGGTGAGAGCAACGGAGAGTGCGATGGTGAGAGTGATGACGAGTGTGATAGTGTGTGCGATGGTCAGTGTGATGTTGAGGGCGATGGTGAGACTGATGATGAGAGCCATAGTGAGTGAGACGTGGAGTGCAATGGTAAAAGCAATGGTGAGAACAAAGGCGAGAGCAATGGTGAGAGCGATGGTGAGTGCGATGATGACGGTGATTGTGAGAGTGATGGTGAGTGTGATTGTGAGAGTGAAGCTGCGTGCAACTGTCCGTGTGATGGTGCATGCCAGGGTGCATGCGATGGAGAGTGCGATGCCGAGAGTGATATTGGGAGCGATCTTGAGAGCGATGGTGAGTGCGATTGTAAAAGCGATTGTTAGTGACAAAGTGCGTGTGATGGTGAGTGCGATGGTGAGTCAGATGGTGAGCATGATGGGGAAAGAGATGGTGAGTGTGAAGGTGAGTGTGATGGTGTGCACGATTGTGCATGCAATCGTTAGAGCAATGGAAAGTGCGATGGTTAGTGCGATGGTGACAGCGATGATGAGAGTGATGGTGAAAGCGATTGTGAATTCGAAGGTGTGGGTGAGGGTGTGTGCGATGGAGACTGGGATGCTGAGTGAGATGGTGAGAGAGATGGTGAAAGCAATTGTGAGTGCAATGATGAGTGCGATGCTGAGTGCGATGGTGCATGTGATGGTGCCAGCTATCGTGAGTGTGTTGGAGAGAGTGATGGTGAGTGTGATGTTCAGTGCTATGGTGAAACAGATAGTGCGTGTGACGGTGCACGCGACAGTGTGTGCCACTGTGCGTACAACAGTGTGTGCAATGGTGAGTTCAATGTGTAGTGCAACCATGAGAACAATGTTGAGTGCGACAGTGAGTGCAAGGGTGAGAGCCATGGTGTGTGCGATGGTTCGTTCGATGGAGTTGCGATGCTGAGTTTGATGGTTAGAGCGATCTAGAGTGTGATGATGAGTGCGATGGTGATTGTGATGGTGAGAGCGATGGTGAGTGAGATGGTGGGTGCAATAGTGAGAGCCATGGTGAATTCAACAGTGAGTGCGATGTTGAGAGCGATGGTGAGTGTGATGGTGAGCGCGATGGTGAGTACGATGGTGAGAGCGATGCTGAGTGTGATGGTGAGACCGATGGTGCATGCGATGGTGCGAGGGATGATGAGTGTGATGGTGAGAGTGATGGTGAGTGAAATGTTCGATGCAATGCTGAGAGTGATAGTGCGTGCGATGTTACGTGCAAAAATGTGGGCCATGGTGCATGCGACAGTTTGTGAGACAGTGAGTGCAACGGTGAGTGCGACAGTGAGAGCAAAGTTGAGTGCGATGGATAGTGTGAGGGTGAGACCAATGGTGCCTGCGATGTTGCGTGCAATACACAATGCCATGCTGAACGCGATGATAGGAACGATCGTGAAAGCGATCGTGAGTGCGATGGTGAGAGCGATGATGAGTGCGAGTGTGAGAGCAATGGTGAGTGCGATGGTGAGATCGATGGTGACTGCGAGGGTGAGTGCATTGGTGAGAGCGATGGTGAGAGTGATGATGAGAGCGATGGTGAGGCGATGGTGAGAGTGATGGTGAGTACGATGGTGAGTGTGATGTTGTGTGCGAGGGTGAGAGTGATTGTGAGTGTGAGGGTGAGAGTGATGGTGAGAGCGATGGTGAGAATGATGGTGAGTACGATGGTGAGTACGTTGGTGCGTGCCATGCTGCGAGCTTTGGTGAGCGCCATGGTGAGACCGATGGTGAGAGCGAGGATAAGTGTGATGGTTAGAGTGATGCTGAGAGTAACGGTGAGTGCAGTGGTGAGTGCAGTGATGAGTGTGATACGGCAGTGCACATGATGGTGGGTGCGACAGTGATTGGGACGGTGAGAGTGAGCATGAGAGCGAAAGCGCGTGTGATGGTGCATGCGATGGAGAGTGCTTGGCTGAGTGCGATGGTGAGAGCAATTTTGAGAGCGATTGTGAGTATGATGGAGAGTGTGATGGTGAGAACCATGGTGACAGACATGGTGAGTGCGATGTTGAGAGCGATGGTGAGAGTGTTAGAGCGTGTGATGGAGCACGTGACACTGTGTGCCCCAGTGCATGCTATGGTGAGTGCTATGGGGAGTGCAATGGTGAGAGTGATGGTGAAAGCGAATGTGAGTGCAAAGGTGTGTGCGATTGTGAGTGTGACTGTGAGTCTTATGGTGAGAAGATGGTAAGTGCGATGGTGAGAGCAATGGTGAGTGTGATGATGAGAGTGATGGTGAGAGCGACGGTGATGGTGATGGTGAGAGCGATGGTGTGTACGATTATGAGTGTGATGGTGAGAGCGATGTGAGTCCGAGGGTGAGAGCGATGCTGCTTTCGATGGTCCATGTGATGGTGCGTGACACGCTGCATGCAATGGACAGTGCAATGCAAAGTGTGATCTTGAGAGAGGTCTTGAGAGCGGTCTTGAGAGCGACAGTGAGTGCAATTTTGAGTGTCATGGTGGGAACAACGTTGAGAGTGATGGTGAGTGCGATGGCATGTGCGATGGTGAGAACGATGGTGAGGGTGATGGTGAGAGCGATGTTGAGTGTGATGGTGAGAGTGATGGTGAGAGCGATGGTAAGTGCAATGGTAAGTGCGATGGTGAATGCGATGGTGAGTGTGATGGTGAGAGAGATGTTGAGAGCGAAGTTCAGTGCAATGGTGAGAGCGATGATGGGTGCAATTGTGAGAACAACGGTTAGTGCGAAGGTGAGATCGATGGTGACTGCGAGGGTGAATGCGTTGTTGAGAGCGATGTTGAGAGCGATGGTGAGTGTGATGGCGAATGTGATGTTGAGTTCGAGGGTGAGAGCGATGGTGACTGCGAGCGTGAGTGCGATGGGGAGAGTGATATCGAGAGTGATGGTGACTGCCACAGTGCGAGAGCTGATGAGTGCGATAAGTACGATTGTGAGAGTGATGGTGAGTGCGATGGCGAGGATGATGATGAGTGCGATGGTGAGAACAATGGTGAGAGTATCGTGAGTGCAACGGTGACATTGATGCTGCGTGCGATGGTCCATTTAATGGTGAGTGAGATGGTGTGTGTGATGGTGAGAGCGAAGCGATGATGAGAGCGATGATGAGTGCAAAGGTGAGTGCTATGGTGAGAGCGATGGTGAGTGCAATGTTGAGAGCGATGGTGAGAGCGATGGAGGGTGCGATGATGACGGTGATTGTGAGAGTGATGGTGAGTGTGATTGTGAGAGTGAAGCTGCGTGCAACTGTCCGTGTGATGGTGCATGCCAGGGTGCATGCGATGGAGAGTGCGATGCCGAGAGTGATATTGGGAGCGATCTTGAGAGCGATGGTGAGTGCGATTGTAAAAGCGATTGTTAGTGCCAAAGTGCGTGTGATGGTGAGTGCGATGGTGAGTCAGATGGTGAGCATGATGGGGAAAGAGATGGTGAGTGTGAAGGTGAGTGTGATGGTGTGCACGATTGTGCATGCAATCGTTAGAGCAATGGAAAGTGCGATGGTTAGTGCGATGGTGACAGCGATGATGAGAGTGATGGTGAAAGCGATTGTGAATTCGAAGGTGTGGGTGAGGGTGTGTGCGATGGAGACTGGGATGCTGAGTGAGATGGTGAGAGAGATGGTGAAAGCAATTGTGAGTGCAATGATGAGTGCGATGCTGAGTGCGATGGTGCATGTGATGGTGCCAGCTATCGTGAGTGTGTTAGAGAGAGTGATGGTGAGTGTGATGTTCAGTGCTATGGTGAAACAGATAGTGCGTGTGACGGTGCACGCGACAGTGTGTGCCACTGTGCGTACAACAGTGTGTGCAATGGTGAGTTCAATGTGTAGTGCAACCATGAGAACAATGTTGAGTGCGACAGTGAGTGCAAGGGTGAGAGCCATGGTGTGTGCGATGGTTCGTTCGATGGAGTTGCGATGCTGAGTTTGATGGTTAGAGCGATCTAGAGTGTGATGATGAGTGCGATGGTGATTGTGATGGTGAGAGCGATGGTGAGTGAGATGGTGGGTGCAATAGTGAGAGCCATGGTGAATTCAACAGTGAGTGCGATGTTGAGAGCGATGGTGAGTGTGATGGTGAGCGCGATGGTGAGTACGATGGTGAGAGCGATGCTGAGTGTGATGGTGAGACCGATGGTGCATGCGATGGTGCGAGGGATGATGAGTGTGATGGTGAGAGTGATGGTGAGTGCAATGTTCGATGCAATGCTGAGAGTGATAGTGCGTGCGATGTTACGTGCAAAAATGTGGGCCATGGTGCATGCGACAGTTTGTGAGACAGTGAGTGCAACGGTGAGTGCGACAGTGAGAGCAAAGTTGAGTGCGATGGATAGTGTGAGGGTGAGACCAATGGTGCCTGCGATGTTGCGTGCAATACAGAATGCCATGCTGAACGCGATGATAGGAACGATCGTGAAAGCGATCGTGAGTGCGATGGTGAGAGCGATGATGAGTGCGAGTGTGAGAGCAATGGTGAGTGCGATGGTGAGATCGATGGTGACTGCGAGGGTGAGTGCATTGGTGAGAGCGATGGTGAGAGTGATGATGAGAGCGATGGTGAGGCGATGGTGAGAGTGATGGTGAGTGATTTGCTGGGTGCGATGGTGAGAGCGATCATGAGAGCAATGTTGAGTGCGATGGTGAGAGCAATGTTGAGTGCGATGGCGAGTGTGATGTTGTGTGCGAGGGTGAGAGTGATCGTGAGTGTGAGGGTGAGAGTGATGGTGAGAGCGATGGTGAGAGTGATGGTGAGTACGATGGTGAGTACGTTGGTGCGTGCCATGCTGCGAGCTTTGGTGAGCGCCATGGTGAGACCGATGGTGAGAGCGAGGATAAGTGTGATGGTTAGAGTGATGCTGAGAGTAACGGTGAGTGCAGTGGTGAGTGCAGTGATGAGTGTGATACGGCAGTGCACATGATGGTGGGTGCGACAGTGATTGGGACGGTGAGAGTGAGCATGAGAGCGAAAGCGCGTGTGATGGTGCATTCGATGGAGAGTGCTTGGCTGAGTGCGATGGTGAGAGCAATTTTGAGAGCGATTGTGAGTATGATGGAGAGTGTGATGGTGAGAACCATGGTGACAGACATGGTGAGTGCGATGTTGAGAGCGATGGTGAGAGTGTTAGAGCGTGTGATGGAGCACGTGACACTGTGTGCCCCAGTGCATGCTATGGTGAGTGCTATGGGGAGTGCAATGGGGAGTGCAATGGTGAGAGTGATGGTGAAAGTGAATGTGAGTGCAAAGGTGTGTGCGATTGTGAGTGTGACTGTGAGTCTTATGGTGAGAAGATGGTAAGTGCGATGGTGAGAGCAATGGTGAGTGTGATGATGAGAGTGATGGTGAGAGCGACGGTGATGGTGATGGTGAGAGCGATGGTGTGTACGATTATGAGTGTGATGGTGAGAGCGATGTGAGTCCGAGGGTGAGAGCGATGCTGCTTTCAATGGTCCATGTGATGGTGCGTGACACGCTGCATGCAATGGACAGTGCAATGCCAAGTGTGATCTTGAGAGTGGTCTTGAGAGCGACAGTGAGTGCAATTTTGAGTGTAATGGTGGGAACGACGGTGAGAGTGATGGTGAGTGCGATGGCATGTGCGATGGTGAGAACGATGGTGAGGGTGATGGTGAGAGCGATGTTGAGTGTGATGGTGAGAGTGATGGTGAGAGCGATGGTAAGTGCAATGGTAAGTGCGATGGTGAGTGCGATGTTGAGGGTGATGGTGAGTGCGATGGTGAGTGCTATCGTGAGAGTGATGGTGAGTGAGATGGTGAGTGTGATGGAGCGTACGATGGTGTGTGTGGTGGTGAGAGCGACGGAGAGTGTGATAGGCAGTGCGATGCTGACAGTGATAGTGAGAGCGATGTTGAAAGTGATTGTGATTGCAAAGGTGTGTGCGATGGTGAGAGAGATCTTGAGAGCGATGGTGAGTGCGATGGTGAGTGGGATGGTGCATGTGATGGTGAGTGCGATGGTGTGCGTGATAGTGAGAGCAATGGCGCGTGCGATGGTGATTGCGACATTGAGACCGATGGTGAGAGCGGTGGTGAGTGCAATCGTGAGTGCAATGGTGAGAGCGATGATGAGTGCCAGTGTGAGAGCAATGGTGAGTGTGATGGTGAAATCGATGGTGACTCTGAGGGTGAATGCGTTGGTGAGAGCGATGGTGAGAGCGAAGGTGAGTGCGATGTTGAGAACGATGGTGAGAGTGATGATGACAGCGATGGTGAGGCGATGGTGAGTGCTATGCTGTGTGTGACGGTGAGAGCGATTTTGAGTGCGATGGTGGGAGCGATGGTGAGTGCGATGGTGAATGTGATGGTGAGTGCGAGGGTGAGAGTGATGGTGAGTGTGAGGGTGAGTGCGATGGGGA
The DNA here is from genome assembly GCF_963455315.2 of Globicephala melas. Classification (NCBI taxonomy): domain Eukaryota; kingdom Metazoa; phylum Chordata; class Mammalia; order Artiodactyla; family Delphinidae; genus Globicephala; species Globicephala melas. The sequence goes on along the minus strand of NC_083326.1, from coordinate 30,723,655 downwards.
GAGCGATAATGAGAGTGATGGTGACTGCCACAGTGAGAGAGCTGATGAGTGCGATGAGTACGATTGTGAGAGTGATGGTGGGTGCGATGGCGAGGGCGATGATGGGTAAGATGGTGAGAACAATGGTGAGAGCTATGGTGAGTGCGACGGTGACAGTGATGCTGCGTGCGCTGGTCCATTTAATTGTGAGTGAGATGGTGTGTGTGATGGTCAGAGTGAAGCGATGATGAGAGCGATAATGAGTGCAATGGTGAGTGCTATGCTGAGAGCGATGGTGGGTGCGATGATCAGTCTGATGGTGAGAGCGATAGTGAGAGTGATGGTGAGTGTGAGGGTGACATCAATGTTGCGTGCAATGATCCGTGTGATGCTGAGTGTGATGGTGACTGCGATGGTGAGTGTGATGCTGAGAGCTATGGTGTGTTCGATGATGAGTGCGATGGTGAGAGCAACGGAGAGTGCGATGGTGAGAGTGATGATGAGTGTGATAGTGTGTGCGATGGTCAGTGTGATGTTGAGGGCGATGGTGAGACCGATGATGAGAGCCATAGTGAGTGAGACGTGGAGTGCGATGGTAAAAGCAATGGTGAGAACAAAGGCGAGAGCAATGGTGAGAGCGATGGTGAGTGCGATGATGACGGTGATTGTGAGAGTGATGGTGAGTGTGATTGTGAGAGTGAAGCTGTGTGCAACTGTCCGTGTGATGGTGCATGCCAGGGTGCATGCGATGGAGAGTGCGATGCCGAGAGTGATATTGGGAGCGATCTTGAGAGCGATGGTGAGTGCGATTGTAAAACCGATTGTTAGTGCCAAAGTGCGTGTGATGGTGAGTGCGATGGTGAGTCAGATGGTGAGCATGATGGGGAAAGAGATGGTGAGTGTGAAGGTGAGTGCAATGGTGTGCACGATTGTGCATGCAATCGTTAGAGCAATGGAAAGTGCGATGGTTAGTGCGATGGTGACAGCGATGATGAGAGTGATGGTGAAAGCGATTGTGAATTCGAAGGTGTGGGTGAGGGTGTGTGCGATGGAGACTGGGATGCTGAGTGAGATGGTGAGAGAGGTGGTGAAAGCAATTGTGAGTGCAATGATGAGTGCGATGCTGAGTGCGATGGTGCATGCGATGGTGCCAGCTATCGTGAGTGTGTTGGAGAGAGTGATGGTGAGTGTGATGTTCGGTGCTATGGTGAAACAGATAGTGCGTGTGACGGTGCACGTGACAGTGTGTGCCACTGTGCGTACAACAGTGTGTGCATAGGTGAGTTCAATGTGTAGTGCAACCATGAGAACAATGTTGAGTGCGACAGTGAGTGCAAGGGTGAGAGCCATGGTGTGTGCGATGGTTCGTTCGATGGAGTTGCGATGCTGAGTTTGATGGTTAGAGCGATCTAGAGTGTGATGATGAGTGCGATGGTGATTGTGATGGTGAGAGCGATGGTGAGTGAGATGGTGGGTGCAATAGTGAGAGCCATGGTGAATTCAACAGTGAGTGCGATGTTGAGAGCGATGGTGAGTGTGATGGTGAGCGCGATGGTGAGTACGATGGTGAGAGCGATGCTGAGTGTGATGGTGAGACCGATGGTGCATGCGATGGTGCGAGGGATGATGAGTGTGATGGTGAGAGTGATGGTGAGTGCAATGTTCGATGCAATGCTGAGAGTGATAGTGCGTGCGATGTTACGTGCAAAAATGTGGGCCATGGTGCATGCGACAGTTTGTGAGACAGTGAGTGCAACAGTGAGTGCGACAGTGAGAGCAAAGTTGAGTGCAATGGATAGTGTGAGGGTGAGACCAATGGTGCCTGCGATGTTGCGTGCAATACAGAATGCCATGCTGAACGCGATGATAGGAACGATCGTGAAAGCGATCGTGAGTGCGATGGTGAGAGCGATGATGAGTGCGAGTGTGAGAGCAATGGTGAGTGCGATGGTGAGATCGATGGTGACTGCGAGGGTGAGTGCATTGGTGAGAGCGATGGTGAGAGTGATGATGAGAGCGATGGTGAGGCGATGGTGAGAGTGATGGTGAGTGATTTGCTGGGTGCGATGGTGAGAGCGATCATGAGAGCAATGTTGAGTGCGATGGTGAGAGCAATGTTGAGTGCGATGGCGAGTGTGATGTTGTGTGCGAGGGTGAGAGTGATCGTGAGTGTGAGGGTGAGAGCGATGGTGAGGCAATGGTGAGAGTGATGGTGAGTGATTTGCTGGGTGCGATGGTGAGAGCAATCGTGAGAGCAATGTTGAGTGCGATGGCGAGTGTGATGTTGTGTGCGGGGGTGAGAGTAATCGTGAGTGTGAGGGTGAGAGTGATGGTGAGAGCGATGGTGAGAGTGATGGTGAGTACGATGGTGAGTACGTTGGTGAGTGCCATGCTGCGAGCTTTGGTGAGCGCCATGGTGAGACCGATGGTGAGAGCGAGGATAAGTGTGATGGTTAGAGTGATGCTGAGAGTAACGGTGAGTGCAGTGGTGAGTGCAGTGATGAGTGTGATACGGCAGTGCACATGATGGTGGGTGCGACAGTGATTGGGACGGTGAGAGTGAGCATGAGAGCGAAAGCGCGTGTGATGGTGCATGCGATGGAGAGTGCTTGGCTGAGTGCGATGGTGAGAGCAATTTTGAGAGCGATTGTGAGTATGATGGAGAGTGTGATGGTGAGAACCATGGTGACAGACATGGTGAGTGCGATGTTGAGAGCGATGTTGAGAGTGTTAGAGCATGTGATGGAGCACGTGACAGTGTGTGCCCCAGTGCATGCTATGGTGAGTGCTATGGTGAGTGCAATGGGGAGTGCAATGGTGAGAGTGATGGTGAAAGCGAATGTGAGTGCAAAGGTGTGTGCGATTGTGAGTGTGACTGTGAGTCTTATGGTGAGAAGATGGTAAGTGCGATGGTGAGAGCAATGGTGAGTGTGATGATGAGAGTGATGGTGAGAGCGACGGTGATGGTGAGAGAGATGGTGTGTACGATTATGAGTGTGATGGTGAGAGCGATGTGAGTCCGAGGGTGAGAGCGATGTTGCTTTCGATGGTCCATGTGATGGTGCGTGACACGCTGCATGCAATGGACAGTGCAATGCCAAGTGTGATCTTGAGAGTGGTCTTGAGAGCGACAGTGAGTGCAATTTTGAGTGTCATGGTGGGAACGACGGTGAGAGTGATGGTGAGTGCGATGGCATGTGCGATGGTGAGAACGATGGTGAGGGTGATGGTGAGAGCGATGTTGAGTGTGATGGTGAGAGTGATGGTGAGAGCGATGGTAAGTGCAATGGTAAGTGCGATGGTGAATGCGATGGTGAGTGTGATGGTGAGAGAGATGTTGAGAGCGAAGTTCAGTGCAAAGGTGAGAGCGATGATGAGTGCAATTGTGAGAACAATGGTTAGTGCGAAGGTGAGATCGATGGTGACTGCGAGGGTGAATGCGTTGTTGAGAGCGATGGTGAGAGCGATGGTGAGTGTGATGGCGAATGTGATGTTGAGTTCGAGGGTGAGAGCGATGGTGACTGCGAGCGTGAGTGCGATGGGGAGAGCGATATCGATAGTGATGGTGACTGCCACAGTGAGAGAGCTGATGAGTGCGATAAGTCCGATTGTGAGAGTGATGGTGAGTGCGATGGCGAGGATGATGATGAGTGCGATGGTGAGAACAATGGTGAGAGTATCGTGAGTGAAACGGTGACAGTATTGCTGCATGCGATGGTCCATTTAATGGTGAGTGAGATGGTGTGTGTGATGGTGAGAGCGAAGCGATGATGAGAGCGATGATGAGTGCAAAGGTGAGTGCTATGGTGAGAGCGATGGTGAGTGCAATGTTGAGAGCGATGGTGAGAGCGATGGAGGGTGCGATGATGACGGTGATTGTGAGAGTGATGGTGAGTGTGATTGTGAGAGTGAAGCTGCGTGCAACTGTCCGTGTGATGGTGCATGCCAGGGTGCATGCGATGGAGAGTGCGATGCCGAGAGTGATATTGGGAGCCATCTTGAGAGCGATGGTGAGTGCGATTGTAAAAGCGATTGTTAGTGCCAAAGTGCGTGTGATGGTGAGTGCGATGGTGAGTCAGATGGTGAGCATGATGGGGAAAGAGATGGTGAGTGTGAAGGTGAGTGCGATGGTGTGCACGATTGTGCATGCAATCGTTAGAGCAATGGAAAGTGCGATGGTTAGTGCGATGGTGACAGCGATGATGAGAGTGATGGTGAAAGCGATTGTGAATTCGAAGGTGTGGGTGAGGATGTGTGCGATGGAGACTGGGATGCTGAGTGAGATGGTGAGAGAGATGGTGAAAGCAATTGTGAGTGCAATGATGAGTGCGATGCTGAGTGCGATGGTGCATGCGATGGTGCCAGCTATCGTGAGTGTGTTGGAGAGAGTGATGGTGAGTGTGATGTTCAGTGCTATGGTGAAACAGATAGTGCGTGTGACGGTGCACGCGACAGTGTGTGCCACTGTGCGTACAACAGTGTGTGCAATGGTGAGTTCAATGTGTAGTGCAACCATGAGAACAATGTTGAGTGCGACAGTGAGTGCAAGGGTGAGAGCCATGGTGTGTGCGATGGTTCGTTCGATGGAGTTGCGATGCTGAGTTTGATGGTTAGAGCGATCTAGAGTGTGATGATGAGTGCGATGGTGATTGTGATGGTGAGAGCGATGGTGAGTGAGATGGTGGGTGCAATAGTGAGAGGCATGGTGAATTCAACAGTGAGTGCGATGTTGAGAGCGATGCTGAGTGTGATGGTGAGACCGATGGTGCATGCGATGGTGCGAGGGATGATGAGTGTGATGTTGAGAGTGATGGTGAGTGCAATGTTCGATGCAATGCTGAGAGTGATAGTGCGTGCGATGTTACGTGCAAAAATGTGGGCCATGGTGCATGCGACAGTTTGTGAGACAGTAAGTGCAACGGTGAGTGCGACAGTGAGAGCAAAGTTGAGTGCGATGGATAGTGTGAGGGTGAGACCAATGGTGCCTGCGATGTTGCGTGCAATACAGAATGCCATGCTGAGCGCGATGATAGGAACAATCGTGAAAGCGATCGTGAGTGCGATGGTGAGAGTGATGATGAGTGCGAGTGTGAGAGCAATGGTGAGTCCGTTGGTGAAATCGATGGTGACTCCGAGGGTGAATGCGTTGGTGAGAGCGATGGTGAGAGCGAAGGTGAGTGCGATGTTGAGAACGATGGTGAGAGTGATGATGACAGCGATGGTGAGACGATGGTGAGTGCAATGGTGAGTGCTATGCTGTGTGTGACGGTGAGAGCGAATTTGAGTGCGATGGTGGGAGCGATGGTGAGTGCGATGGTGAATGTGATGGTGAGTGCGAGGGTGAGAGCGATGGTGAATGTGAGGGTGAGTGTGATGGGGAGAGCAATAATGAGAGTGATGGTGACTGCCACAGTGAGAGAGCTGATGAGAGCGATGAGTACGATTGTGAGAGTGATGGTGGGTGCAATGGCGAGGGCGATGATGAGTGCGATGGTGAGAACAATGGTGAGAGCTATGGTGAGTGCGACGGTGACAGGGATGCTGCGTGCGATGGTCCATTTAATGGTGAGTGAGATGGTGTGTGTGATGGTCAGAGTGAAGCGATGATGAGAGCGATGATGAGTGCAATGGTGAGTGCTATGCTGAGAGCGATGGTGAGAGCGATGGAGGGTGCGATGATCAGTCCGATGGTGAGAGCGATAGTGAGAGTGATGGTGAGTGTGAGGGTGACATCAATATTGCGTGCAATGATCCGTGTGATGCTGAGTGCGATGGTGACTGCGATAGTGAGTGTGATGCTGAGAGCTATGGTGTGTTCGATGGTGAGTGCGATGGTGAGAGCAATGGAGAGTGCGATGGTGAGAGTGACGATGAGTGCGATAGAGTGTGCAATGGTCAGTGTGATGTTGAGGGCGATGGTGAGACCGATGATGAGAGCCATAGTGAGTGAGACGTGGAGTGCGATGGTGAAAGCAATGGTGAGAACAAAGGTGAGAGCAATGGTGAGAGCGATGGTGAGTGCGATGATGACGGTGATTGTGAGAGTGATGGTGAGTGTGATTGTGAGAGTGAAGCTGCGTGCAACTGTCCGTGTGATGGTGCATGCCAGGGTGCATGCGATGGAGAGTGCGATGCCGAGAGTGATATTGGGAGCCATCTTGAGAGCGATGGTGAGTGCGATTGTAAAAGCGATTGTTAGTGCCAAAGTGCGTGTGATGGTGAGTGCGATGGTGAGTCAGATGGTGAGCATGATGGGGAAAGAGATGGTGAGTGTGAAGGTGAGTGCGATGGTGTGCACGATTGTGCATGCAATCGTTAGAGCAATGGAAAGTGCGATGGTTAGTGCGATGGTGACAGCGATGATGAGAGTGATGGTGAAAGCGATTGTGAATTCGAAGGTGTGGGTGAGGGTGTGTGCGATGGAGACTGGGATGCTGAGTGAGATGGTGAGAGAGATGGTGAAAGCAATTGTGAGTGCAATGATGAGTGCGATGCTGAGTGCGATGGTGCATGCGATGGTGCCAGCTATCGTGAGTGTGTTGGAGAGAGTGATGGTGAGTGTGATGTTCAGTGCTATGGTGAAACAGATAGTGCGTGTGACGGTGCACGCGACAGTGTGTGCCACTGTGCGTACAACAGTGTGTGCAATGGTGAGTTCAATGTGTAGTGCAACCATGAGAACAATGTTGAGTGCGACAGTGAGTGCAAGGGTGAGAGCCATGGTGTGTGCGATGGTTCGTTCGATGGAGTTGCGATGCTGAGTTTGATGGTTAGAGCGATCTAGAGTGTGATGATGAGTGCGATGGTGATTGTGATGGTGAGAGCGATGGTGAGTGAGATGGTGGGTGCAATAGTGAGAGGCATGGTGAATTCAACAGTGAGTGCGATGTTGAGAGCGATGCTGAGTGTGATGGTGAGACCGATGGTGCATGCGATGGTGCGAGGGATGATGAGTGTGATGTTGAGAGTGATGGTGAGTGCAATGTTCGATGCAATGCTGAGAGTGATAGTGCGTGCGATGTTACGTGCAAAAATGTGGGCCATGGTGCATGCGACAGTTTGTGAGACAGTAAGTGCAACGGTGAGTGCGACAGTGAGAGCAAAGTTGAGTGCGATGGATAGTGTGAGGGTGAGACCAATGGTGCCTGCGATGTTGCGTGCAATACAGAATGCCATGCTGAGCGCGATGATAGGAACAATCGTGAAAGCGATCGTGAGTGCGATGGTGAGAGTGATGATGAGTGCGAGTGTGAGAGCAATGGTGAGTCCGTTGGTGAAATCGATGGTGACTCCGAGGGTGAATGCGTTGGTGAGAGCGATGGTGAGAGCGAAGGTGAGTGCGATGTTGAGAACGATGGTGAGAGTGATGATGACAGCGATGGTGAGACGATGGTGAGTGCAATGGTGAGTGCTATGCTGTGTGTGACGGTGAGAGCGAATTTGAGTGCGATGGTGGGAGCGATGGTGAGTGCGATGGTGAATGTGATGGTGAGTGCGAGGGTGAGAGCGATGGTGAATGTGAGGGTGAGTGTGATGGGGAGAGCAATAATGAGAGTGATGGTGACTGCCACAGTGAGAGAGCTGATGAGAGCGATGAGTACGATTGTGAGAGTGATGGTGGGTGCAATGGCGAGGGCGATGATGAGTGCGATGGTGAGAACAATGGTGAGAGCTATGGTGAGTGCGACGGTGACAGGGATGCTGCGTGCGATGGTCCATTTAATGGTGAGTGAGATGGTGTGTGTGATGGTCAGAGTGAAGCGATGATGAGAGCGATGATGAGTGCAATGGTGAGTGCTATGCTGAGAGCGATGGTGAGAGCGATGGAGGGTGCGATGATCAGTCCGATGGTGAGAGCGATAGTGAGAGTGATGGTGAGTGTGAGGGTGACATCAATATTGCGTGCAATGATCCGTGTGATGCTGAGTGCGATGGTGACTGCGATAGTGAGTGTGATGCTGAGAGCTATGGTGTGTTCGATGGTGAGTGCGATGGTGAGAGCAACGGAGAGTGCGATGGTGAGAGTGACGATGAGTGCGATAGAGTGTGCAATGGTCAGTGTGATGTTGAGGGCGATGGTGAGACCGATGATGAGAGCCATAGTGAGTGAGACGTGGAGTGCGATGGTGAAAGCAATGGTGAGAACAAAGGTGAGAGCAATGGTGAGAGCGATGGTGAGTGCGATGATGACGGTGATTGTGAGAGTGATGGTGAGTGTGATTGTGAGAGTGAAGCTGCGTGCAACTGTCCGTGTGATGGTGCATGCCAGGGTGCATGCGATGGAGAGTGCGATGCCGAGAGTGATATTGGGAGCCATCTTGAGAGCGATGGTGAGTGCGATTGTAAAAGCGATTGTTAGTGCCAAAGTGCGTGTGATGGTGAGTGCGATGGTGAGTCAGATGGTGAGCATGATGGGGAAAGAGATGGTGAGTGTGAAGGTGAGTGCGATGGTGTGCACGATTGTGCATGCAATCGTTAGAGCAATGGAAAGTGCGATGGTTAGTGCGATGGTGACAGCGATGATGAGAGTGATGGTGAAAGCGATTGTGAATTCGAAGGTGTGGGTGAGGGTGTGTGCGATGGAGACTGGGATGCTGAGTGAGATGGTGAGAGAGATGGTGAAAGCAATTGTGAGTGCAATGATGAGTGCGATGCTGAGTGCGATGGTGCATGCGATGGTGCCAGCTATCGTGAGTGTGTTGGAGAGAGTGATGGTGAGTGTGATGTTCAGTGCTATGGTGAAACAGATAGTGCATGTGACGGTGCACGCGACAGTGTGTGCCACTGTGCGTACAACAGTGTGTGCAATGGTGAGTTCAATGTGTAGTGCAACCATGAGAACAATGTTGAGTGCGACAGTGAGTGCAAGGGTGAGAGCCATGGTGTGTGCGATGGTTCGTTCGATGGAGTTGCGATGCTGAGTTTGATGGTTAGAGCGATCTAGAGTGTGATGATGAGTGCGATGGTGATTGTGATGGTGAGAGCGATGGTGAGTGAGATGGTGGGTGCAATAGTGAGAGCCATGGTGAATTCAACAGTGAGTGCGATGTTGAGAGCGATGGTGAGTGTGATGGTGAGAGCGATGGTGAGTACGATGGTGAGAGCGATGCTGAGTGTGATGGTGAGACCGATGGTGCATGCGATGGTGCGAGGGATGATGAGTGTGATGGTGAGAGTGATGGTGAGTGCAATGTTCGATGCAATGCTGAGAGTGATAGTGCGTGCGATGTTACGTGCAAAAATGTGGGCCATGGTGCATGCGACAGTTTGTGAGACAGTGAGTGCAACGGTGAGTGCGACAGTGAGAGCAAAGTTGAGTGCGATGGATAGTGTGAGGGTGAGACCAATGGTGCCTGCAATGTTGCGTGCAATACAGAATGCCATGCTGAACGCGATGATAGGAACGATCGTGAAAGCGATCGTGAGTGCGATGGTGAGAGCGATGATGAGTGCGAGTGTGAGAGCAATGGTGAGTGCGATGGTGAGATCGATGGTGACTGCGAGGGTGAGTGCATTGGTGAGAGCGATGGTGAGAGTGATGATGAGAGTGATGGTGAGGCGATGGTGAGAGTGATGGTGAGTGATTTGCTGGGTGCGATGGTGAGAGCGATCATGAGAGCAATGTTGAGTGCGATGGTGAGAGCAATGTTGAGTGCGATGGCGAGTGTGATGTTGTGTGCGAGGGTGAGAGTGATCGTGAGTGTGAGGGTGAGAGTGATGGTGAGAGCGATGGTGAGAGTGATGGTGAGTACGATGGTGAGTACGTTGGTGCGTGCCATGCTGCGAGCTTTGGTGAGCGCCATGGTGAGACCGATGGTGAGAGCGAGGATAAGTGTGATGGTTAGAGTGATGCTGAGAGTAACGGTGAGTGCAGTGGTGAGTGCAGTGATGAGTGTGATACGGCAGTGCACATGATGGTGGGTGCGACAGTGATTGGGACGGTGAGAGTGAGCATGAGAGCGAAAGCGCGTGTGATGGTGCATGCGATGGAGAGTGCTTGGCTGAGTGCGATGGTGAGAGCAATTTTGAGAGCGATTGTGAGTATGATGGAGAGTGTGATGGTGAGAACCATGGTGACAGACATGGTGAGTGCGATGTTGAGAGCGATGGTGAGAGTGTTAGAGCGTGTGATGGAGCACGTGACACTGTGTGCCCCAGTGCATGCTATGGTGAGTGCTATGGTGAGTGCAATGGGGAGTGCAATGGTGAGAGTGATGGTGAAAGCGAATGTGAGTGCAAAGGTGTGTGCGATTGTGAGTGTGACTGTGAGTCTTATGGTGAGAAGATGGTAAGTGCGATGGTGAGAGCAATGGTGAGTGTGATGATGAGAGTGATGGTGAGAGCGACGGTGATGGTGATGGTGAGAGCGATGGTGTGTACGATTATGAGTGTGATGGTGAGAGCGATGTGAGTCCGAGGGTGAGAGCGATGCTGCTTTCGATGGTCCATGTGATGGTGCGTGACACGCTGCATGCAATGGACAGTGCAATGCCAAGTGTGATCTTGAGAGTGGTCTTGAGAGCGACAGTGAGTGCAATTTTGAGTGTCATGGTGGGAACGACGGTGAGAGTGATGGTGAGTGCGATGGCATGTGCGATGGTGAGAACGATGGTGAGGGTGATGGTGAGAGCGATGTTGAGTGTGATGGTGAGAGTTATGGTGAGAGCGACGGTAAGTGCAATGGTAAGTGCGATGGTGAGTGCGATGTTGAGGGTGATGGTGAGTGCGATGGTGAGTGCTATCGTGAGTGATGGTGAGTGAGATGGTGAGTGTGATGGAGCATACGATGGTGTGTGTGATGGTGAGAGCGACGGAGAGTGTGATAGGCAGTGCGATGCTGACAGTGATAGTGAGAGCGATGTTGAAAGTGATTGTGATTGCAAAGGTGTGTGCGATGGTGAGAGAGATCTTGAGAGCGATGGTGAGTGCGATGGTGAGTGGGATGGTGCATGTGATGGTGAGTGCGATGGTGTGCGTGATAGTGAGAGCAATGGCGCGTGCGATGGTGATTGCGACATTGAGACCGATGGTGAGAGCGGTGGTGAGTGCAATCGTGAGTGCAATGGTGAGAGCGATGATGAGTGCCAGTGTGAGAGCAATGGTGAGTGTGATGGTGAAATCGATGGTGACTCTGAGGGTGAATGCGTTGGTGAGAGCGATGGTGAGAGCGAAGGTGAGTGCGATGTTGAGAACGATGGTGAGAGTGATGATGACAGCGATGGTGAGGCGATGGTGAGTGCAATGGTGAGTGCTATGCTGTGTGTGACGGTGAGAGCGATTTTGAGTGCAATGGTGGGAGCGATGGTGAGTGCGATGGTGAATGTGATGGTGAGTGCGAGGGTGAGAGTGATGGTGAGTGTGAGGGTGAGTGCGATGGGGAGAGCGATAATGAGAGTGATGGTGACTGCCACAGTGAGAGAGCTGATGAGTGCGATGAGTACGATTGTGAGAGTGATGGTGGGTGCGATGGCGAGGGCGATGATGGGTAAGATGGTGAGAACAATGGTGAGAGCTATGGTGAGTGCGACGGTGACAGGGATGCTGCGTGCGCTGGTCCATTTAATTGTGAGTGAGATGGTGTGTGTGATGGTCAGAGTGAAGCGATGATGAGAGCGATAATGAGTGCAATGGTGAGTGCTATGCTGAGAGCGATGGTGAGAGCGATGGAGGGTACGATGATCAGTCTGATGGTGAGAGCGATAGTGAGAGTGATGGTGAGTGTGAGGGTGACATCAATGTTACGTGCAATGATCCGTGTGATGCTGAGTGTGATGGTGACTGCGATGGTGAGTGTGATGCTGAGAGCTATGGTGTGTTCGATGATGAGTGCGATGGTGAGAGCAACGGAGAGTGCGATGGTGAGAGTGATGATGAGTGTGATAGTGTGTGCGATGGTCAGTGTGATGTTGAGGGCGATGGTGAGACCGACGATGAGAGCCACAGTGAGTGAGACGTGGAGTGCGATGGTAAAAGCAATGGTGAGAACAAAGGCGAGAGCAATGGTGAGAGCGATGGTGAGTGCGATGATGACGGTGATTGTGAGAGTGATGGTGAGTGTGATTGTGAGAGTGAAGCTGTGTGCAACTGTCCGTGTGATGGTGCATGCCAGGGTGCATGCGATGGTGAGTGCGATGCCGAGAGTGATATTGGGAGCGATCTTGAGAGCGATGGTGAGTGCGATTGTAAAACCGATTGTTAGTGCCAAAGTGCGTGTGATGGTGAGTGCGATGGTGAGTCAGATGGTGAGCATGATGGGGAAAGAGATGGTGAGTGTGAAGGTGAGTGCAATGGTGTGCACGATTGTGCATGCAATCGTTAGAGCAATGGAAAGTGCGATGGTTAGTGCGATGGTGACAGCGATGATGAGAGTGATGGTGAAAGCGATTGTGAATTCGAAGGTGTGGGTGAGGGTGTGTGCGATGGAGACTGGGATGCTGAGTGAGATGGTGAGAGAGGTGGTGAAAGCAATTGTGAGTGCAATGATGAGTGCGATGCTGAGTGCGATGGTGCATGCGATGGTGCCAGCTATCGTGAGTGTGTTGGAGAGAGTGATGGTGAGTGTGATGTTCGGTGCTATGGTGAAACAGATAGTGCGTGTGACGGTGCACGTGACAGTGTGTGCCACTGTGCGTACAACAGTGTGTGCATAGGTGAGTTCAATGTGTAGTGCAACCATGAGAACAATGTTGAGTGCGACAGTGAGTGCAAGGGTGAGAGCCATGGTGTGTGCGATGGTTCGTTCGATGGAGTTGCGATGCTGAGTTTGATGGTTAGAGCGATCTAGAGTGTGATGATGAGTGCGATGGTGATTGTGATGGTGAGAGCGATGGTGAGTGAGATGGTGGGTGCAATAGTGAGAGCCATGGTGAATTCAACAGTGAGTGCGATGTTGAGAGTGATGGTGAGTGTGATGGTGAGAGCGATGGTGAGTACGATGGTGAGAGCGATTCTGAGTGTGATGGTGAGACCGATGGTGCATGCAATGGTGCGAGGGATGATGAGTGTGATGGTGAGAGTGATGTTGAGTGAAATGTTCGATGCAATGCTGAGAGTGATAGTGCGTGTGATGTTACATGCAAAAATGTGGGCCATGGTGCATGCGACAGTTTGTGAGACAGTGAGTGCAACGGTGAGTGCCACAGTGAGAGCAAAGTTGAGTGCGATGGATACTGTGAGGGTGAGACCAATGGTGCCTGCGATGTTGCGTGCAATACAGAATGCCATGCTGAGCGTGATGATAGGAACAATCGTGAAAGCGATCGTGAGTGCGATGGTGAGAACGATGATGAGTGCGAGTGTGAGAGCAATGGTGAGTTCGATGGTGAGATCGATGGTGACTGCGAGGGTGAGTGCATTGGTGAGAGCGATGGTGAGAGTGATGATGAGAGCGATGGTGAGGCGATGGTGAGAGTGATGGTGAGTGATTTGCTGGGTGCGATGGTGAGAGCGATCATGAGAGCAATGTTGAGTGCGATGGTGAGAGCAATGTTGAGTGCGATGGCGAGTGTGATGTTGTGTGCGAGGGTGAGAGTGATCGTGAGTGTGAGGGTGAGAGTGATGGTGAGAGCGATGGTGAGAGTGATGGTGAGTACGATGGTGAGTACGTTGGTGCGTGCCATGCTGCGAGTTTTGGTGAGCGCCATGGTGAGACCGATGGTGAGAGCGAGGATAAGTGTGATGTTTAGAGTGATGCTGAGAGTAACGGTGAGTGCAGTGGTGAGTGCAGTGATGAGTGTGATACGGCAGTGCACATGATGGTGGGTGCGACAGTGATTGGAACGGTGAGAGTGAGCATGAGAGCGAAAGCGCGTGTGATGGTGCATGCGATGGAGAGTGCTTGGCTGAGTGCGATGGTGAGAGCAATTTTGAGAGCGATTGTGAGTATGATGGAGAGTGTGATGGTGAGAACCATGGTGACAGACATGGTGAGTGCGATGTTGAGAGCGATGGTGAGAGTGTTAGAGCGTGTGATGGAGCACGTGACACTGTGTGCCCCAGTGCATGCTATGGTGAGTGCTATGGTGAGTGCAATGGGGAGTGCAATGGTGAGAGTGATGGTGAAAGCGAATGTGAGTGCAAAGGTGTGTGCGATTGTGAGTGTGACTGTGAGTCTTATGGTGAGAAGATGGTAAGAGCGATGGTGAGAGCAATGGTGAGAGCAATGGTGAGTGTGATGATGAGAGTGATGGTGAGAGCGACGGTGATGGTGAGAGCGATGGTGTGTACGATTATGAGTGTGATGGTGAGAGCGATGTGAGTCCGAGGGTGAGAGAGATGCTGCTTTCGATGGTCCATGTGATGGTGCGTGACACGCTGCATGCAATGGACAGTGCAATGCCAAGTGTGATCTTGAGAGTGGTCTTGAGAGCGACAGTGAGTGCAATTTTGAGTGTGATCGTGGGAGCGATGGTGAGAGTGATGGTGAGTGAGATGGCATGTGCGATGGTGAGAACGATGGTGAGGGTGATAGTGATGGTGAGAGCGATGGTAAGTGCAATGGTAAGTGCGATGGTGAGTGCGATGTTGAGGGTGATGGTGAGTGCGATGGTGAGTGCTATCGTGAGAGTGATGGTGAGTGAGATGGTGAGTGTGATGGAGCGTACGATGGTGTGTGTGATGGTGAGAGCGATGGAGAGTGTGATAGGCAGTGCGATGCTGACAGTGATAATGAGAGCGATGTTGAAAGTGATTGTGATTGCAAAGGTGTGTGCGATGGTGAGAGAGATCTTGAGAGCGATGGTGCGTGCGATGGTGAGTGGGATGGTGCATGTGATGGTGAGTGCGATGGTGTGCGTGATAGTGAGAGCAATGGCGCGTGCGATGGTGATTGCGACATTGAGACCGATGGTGAGAGCGATGGTGAGTGCAATCGTGAGTGCAATGGTGAGAGCGATGATGAGTGCAAGTGTGAGAGCAATGGTGAGTGCGATGGTGAAATCGATGGTGACTCTGAGGGTGAATGCGTTGGTGAGAGCGATGGTGAGAGCGAAGGTGAGTGCGATGTTGAGAACGATGGTGAGAGTGATGATGACAGCGATGGTGAGGCGATGGTGAGTGCGATGGTGAGTGCTATGCTGTGTGTGACTGTGAGAGCGATTTTGCGTGCGATGGTGGGAGCGATGGTGAGTGCTATGGTGAATGTGATGGTGAGTGCGAGGGTGAGAGCGATGGTGAGTGTGAGGGTGAGAGCGATGGGGAGAGCGATAATGAGAGTGATGGTGACTGCCACAGTGAGAGAGCTGATGAGTGCGATGAGTACGATTGTGAGAGTGATGGTGGGTGCAATGGCGAGGGCGATGATGAGTAAGATGGTGAGAACAATGGTGAGAGCTATGGTGAGTGCGACGGTGACAGGGATGCTGCGTGCGCTGGTCCATTTAATTGTGAGTGAGATGGTGTGTGTGATGGTCAGAGTGAAGCGATGATGAGAGCGATAATGAGTGCAATGGTGAGTGCTATGCTGAGAGCGATGGTGAGAGCGATGGAGGGTGCGATGATCAGTCTGATGGTGAGAGCGATAGTGAGAGTGATGGTGAGTGTGAGGGTGACATCAATGTTGCGTGCAATGATCCGTGTGATGCTGAGTGCGATGGTGACTGCGATGGTGAGTGTGATGCTGAGAGCTATGGTGTGTTCGATGGTGAGTGCGATGGTGAGAGCAACGGAGAGTGCGATGGTGAGAGTGATGACGAGTGTGATAGTGTGTGCGATGGTCAGTGTGATGTTGAGGGCGATGGTGAGACTGATGATGAGAGCCATAGTGAGTGAGACGTGGAGTGCAATGGTAAAAGCAATGGTGAGAACAAAGGCGAGAGCAATGGTGAGAGCGATGGTGAGTGCGATGATGACGGTGATTGTGAGAGTGATGGTGAGTGTGATTGTGAGAGTGAAGCTGTGTGCAACTGTCCGTGTGATGGTGCATGCCAGGGTGCATGCGATGGTGAGTGCGATGCCGAGAGTGATATTGGGAGCGATCTTGAGAGCGATGGTGAGTGCGATTGTAAAACCGATTGTTAGTGCCAAAGTGCGTGTGATGGTGAGTGCGATGGTGAGTCAGATGGTGAGCATGATGGGGAAAGAGATGGTGAGTGTGAAGGTGAGTGCAATGGTGTGCACGATTGTGCATGCAATCGTTAGAGCAATGGAAAGTGCGATGGTTAGTGCGATGGTGACAGCGATGATGAGAGTGATGGTGAAAGCGATTGTGAATTCGAAGGTGTGGGTGAGGGTGTGTGCGATGGAGACTGGGATGCTGAGTGAGATGGTGAGAGAGGTGGTGAAAGCAATTGTGAGTGCAATGATGAGTGCGATGCTGAGTGCGATGGTGCATGCGATGGTGCCAGCTATCGTGAGTGTGTTGGAGAGAGTGATGGTGAGTGTGATGTTCGGTGCTATGGTGAAACAGATAGTGCGTGTGACGGTGCACGTGACAGTGTGTGCCACTGTGCGTACAACAGTGTGTGCATAGGTGAGTTCAATGTGTAGTGCAACCATGAGAACAATGTTGAGTGCGACAGTGAGTGCAAGGGTGAGAGCCATGGTGTGTGCGATGGTTCGTTCGATGGAGTTGCGATGCTGAGTTTGATGGTTAGAGCGATCTAGAGTGTGATGATGAGTGCGATGGTGATTGTGATGGTGAGAGCGATGGTGAGTGAGATGGTGGGTGCAATAGTGAGAGCCATGGTGAATTCAACAGTGAGTGCGATGTTGAGAGTGATGGTGAGTGTGATGGTGAGAGCGATGGTGAGTACGATGGTGAGAGCGATTCTGAGTGTGATGGTGAGACCGATGGTGCATGCAATGGTGCGAGGGATGATGAGTGTGATGGTGAGAGTGATGTTGAGTGAAATGTTCGATGCAATGCTGAGAGTGATAGTGCGTGTGATGTTACGTGCAAAAATGTGGGCCATGGTGCATGCGACAGTTTGTGAGACAGTGAGTGCAACGGTGAGTGCCACAGTGAGAGCAAAGTTGAGTGCGATGGATACTGTGAGGGTGAGACCAATGGTGCCTGCGATGTTGCGTGCAATACAGAATGCCATGCTGAGCGTGATGATAGGAACAATCGTGAAAGCGATCGTGAGTGCGATGGTGAGAACGATGATGAGTGCGAGTGTGAGAGCAATGGTGAGTTCGATGGTGAGATCGATGGTGACTGCGAGGGTGAGTGCATTGGTGAGAGCGATGGTGAGAGTGATGATGAGAGCGATGGTGAGGCGATGGTGAGAGTGATGGTGAGTGATTTGCTGGGTGCGATGGTGAGAGCGATCATGAGAGCAATGTTGAGTGCGATGGTGAGAGCAATGTTGAGTGCGATGGCGAGTGTGATGTTGTGTGCGAGGGTGAGAGTGATCGTGAGTGTGAGGGTGAGAGTGATGGTGAGAGCGATGGTGAGAGTGATGGTGAGTACGATGGTGAGTACGTTGGTGCGTGCCATGCTGCGAGTTTTGGTGAGCGCCATGGTGAGACCGATGGTGAGAGCGAGGATAAGTGTGATGTTTAGAGTGATGCTGAGAGTAACGGTGAGTGCAGTGGTGAGTGCAGTGATGAGTGTGATACGGCAGTGCACATGATGGTGGGTGCGACAGTGATTGGAACGGTGAGAGTGAGCATGAGAGCGAAAGCGCGTGTGATGGTGCATGCGATGGAGAGTGCTTGGCTGAGTGCGATGGTGAGAGCAATTTTGAGAGCGATTGTGAGTATGATGGAGAGTGTGATGGTGAGAACCATGGTGACAGACATGGTGAGTGCGATGTTGAGAGCGATGGTGAGAGTGTTAGAGCGTGTGATGGAGCACGTGACACTGTGTGCCCCAGTGCATGCTATGGTGAGTGCTATGGTGAGTGCAATGGGGAGTGCAATGGTGAGAGTGATGGTGAAAGCGAATGTGAGTGCAAAGGTGTGTGCGATTGTGAGTGTGACTGTGAGTCTTATGGTGAGAAGATGGTAAGAGCGATGGTGAGAGCAATGGTGAGAGCAATGGTGAGTGTGATGATGAGAGTGATGGTGAGAGCGACGGTGATGGTGAGAGCGATGGTGTGTACGATTATGAGTGTGATGGTGAGAGCGATGTGAGTCCGAGGGTGAGAGAGATGCTGCTTTCGATGGTCCATGTGATGGTGCGTGACACGCTGCATGCAATGGACAGTGCAATGCCAAGTGTGATCTTGAGAGTGGTCTTGAGAGCGACAGTGAGTGCAATTTTGAGTGTGATCGTGGGAGCGATGGTGAGAGTGATGGTGAGTGAGATGGCATGTGCGATGGTGAGAACGATGGTGAGGGTGATAGTGATGGTGAGAGCGATGGTAAGTGCAATGGTAAGTGCGATGGTGAGTGCGATGTTGAGGGTGATGGTGAGTGCGATGGTGAGTGCTATCGTGAGAGTGATGGTGAGTGAGATGGTGAGTGTGATGGAGCGTACGATGGTGTGTGTGATGGTGAGAGCGATGGAGAGTGTGATAGGCAGTGCGATGCTGACAGTGATAATGAGAGCGATGTTGAAAGTGATTGTGATTGCAAAGGTGTGTGCGATGGTGAGAGAGATCTTGAGAGCGATGGTGCGTGCGATGGTGAGTGGGATGGTGCATGTGATGGTGAGTGCGATGGTGTGCGTGATAGTGAGAGCAATGGCGCGTGCGATGGTGATTGCGACATTGAGACCGATGGTGAGAGCGATGGTGAGTGCAATCGTGAGTGCAATGGTGAGAGCGATGATGAGTGCAAGTGTGAGAGCAATGGTGAGTGCGATGGTGAAATCGATGGTGACTCTGAGGGTGAATGCGTTGGTGAGAGCGATGGTGAGAGCGAAGGTGAGTGCGATGTTGAGAACGATGGTGAGAGTGATGATGACAGCGATGGTGAGGCGATGGTGAGTGCGATGGTGAGTGCTATGCTGTGTGTGACTGTGAGAGCGATTTTGCGTGCGATGGTGGGAGCGATGGTGAGTGCTATGGTGAATGTGATGGTGAGTGCGAGGGTGAGAGCGATGGTGAGTGTGAGGGTGAGTGCGATGGGGAGAGCGATAATGAGAGTGATGGTGACTGCCACAGTGAGAGAGCTGATGAGTGCGATGAGTACGATTGTGAGAGTGATGGTGGGTGCAATGGCGAGGGCGATGATGAGTAAGATGGTGAGAACAATGGTGAGAGCTATGGTGAGTGCGACGGTGACAGGGATGCTGCGTGCGCTGGTCCATTTAATTGTGAGTGAGATGGTGTGTGTGATGGTCAGAGTGAAGCGATGATGAGAGCGATAATGAGTGCAATGGTGAGTGCTATGCTGAGAGCGATGGTGAGAGCGATGGAGGGTGCGATGATCAGTCTGATGGTGAGAGCGATAGTGAGAGTGATGGTGAGTGTGAGGGTGACATCAATGTTGCGTGCAATGATCCGTGTGATGCTGAGTGCGATGGTGACTGCGATGGTGAGTGTGATGCTGAGAGCTATGGTGTGTTCGATGGTGAGTGCGATGGTGAGAGCAACGGAGAGTGCGATGGTGAGAGTGATGACGAGTGTGATAGTGTGTGCGATGGTCAGTGTGATGTTGAGGGCGATGGTGAGACTGATGATGAGAGCCATAGTGAGTGAGACGTGGAGTGCAATGGTAAAAGCAATGGTGAGAACAAAGGCGAGAGCAATGGTGAGAGCGATGGTGAGTGCGATGATGACGGTGATTGTGAGAGTGATGGTGAGTGTGATTGTGAGAGTGAAGCTGCGTGCAACTGTCCGTGTGATGGTGCATGCCAGGGTGCATGCGATGGAGAGTGCGATGCCGAGAGTGATATTGGGAGCGATCTTGAGAGCGATGGTGAGTGCGATTGTAAAAGCGATTGTTAGTGCCAAAGTGCGTGTGATGGTGAGTGCGATGGTGAGTCAGATGGTGAGCATGATGGGGAAAGAGATGGTGAGTGTGAAGGTGAGTGCGATGGTGTGCACGATTGTGCATGCAATCGTTAGAGCAATGGAAAGTGCGATGGTTAGTGCGATGGTGACAGCGATGATGAGAGTGATGGTGAAAGCGATTGTTAATTCGAAGGTGTGGGTGAGGGTGTGTGCGATGGAGACTGGGATGCTGAGTGAGATGGTGAGAGAGATGGTGAAAGCAATTGTGAGTGCAATGATGAGTGCGATGCTGAGTGCGATGGTGCATGCGATGGTGCCAGCTATCGTGAGTGTGTTGGAGAGAGTGATGGTGAGTGTGATGTTCAGTGCTATGGTGAAACAGATAGTGCGTGTGACGGTGCACGCGACAGTGTGTGCCACTGTGCGTACAACAGTGTGTGCAATGGTGAGGTCAATGTGTAGTGCAACCATGAGAACAATGTTGAGTGCGACAGTGAGTGCAAGGGTGAGAGCCATGGTGTGTGCGATGGTTCGTTCGATGGAGTTGCGATGCTGAGTTTGATGGTTAGAGCGATCTAGAGTGTGGTGATGAGTGCGATGGTGATTGTGATGGTGAGAGCGATGGTGAGTGAGATGGTGGGTGCAATAGTGAGAGCCATGGTGAATTCAACAGTGAGTGCGATGTTGAGAGCGATGGTGAGTGTGATGGTGAGAGCGATGGTGAGTACGATGGTGAGAGCGATGCTGAGTGTGATGGTGAGACCGATGGTGCATGCGATGGTGCGAGGGATGATGAGTGTGATGGTGAGAGTGATGGTGAGTGCAATGTTCGATGCAATGCTGAGAGTGATAGTGCGTGCGATGTTACGTGCAAAAATGTGGGCCATGGTGCATGCGACAGTTTGTGAGACAGTGAGTGCAACGGTGAGTGCGACAGTGAGAGCAAAGTTGAGTGCGATGGATAGTGTGAGGGTGAGACCAATGGTGCCTGCGATGTTGCGTGCAATACAGAATGCCATGCTGAGCGCGATGATAGGAACAATCGTGAAAGCGATCGTGAGTGTGATGGTGAGAGCGATGATGAGTGCGAGTGTGAGAGCAATGGTGAGTGCGATGGTGAGATCGATGGTGACTGCGAGGGTGAGTGCATTGGTGAGAGCGATGGTGAGAGTGATGATGAGAGCGATGGTGAGGCGATGGTGAGAGTGATGGTGAGTGATTTGCTGGGTGCGATGGTGAGAGCGATCGTGAGAGCAATGTTGAGTGCGATGGTGAGAGCAATGTTGAGTGCGATGGCGAGTGTGATGTTGTGTGCGAGGGTGAGAGTGATCGTGAGTGTGAGGGTGAGAGTGATGGTGAGAGCGATGGTGAGAGTGATGGTGAGTACGATGGTGAGTACGTTGGTGCGTGCCATGCTGCGAGCTTTGGTGAGCGCCATGGTGAGACCGATGGTGAGAGCGAGGATAAGTGTGATGGTTAGAGTGATGCTGAGAGTAACGGTGAGTGCAGTGGTGAGTGCAGTGATGAGTGTGATACGGCAGTGCACATGATGGTGGGTGCGACAGTGATTGGGACGGTGAGAGTGAGCATGAGAGCGAAAGCGCGTGTGATGGTGCATGCGATGGAGAGTGCTTGGCTGAGTGCGATGGTGAGAGCAATTTTGAGAGCGATTGTGAGTATGATGGAGAGTGTGATGGTGAGAACCATGGTGACAGACATGGTGAGTGCGATGTTGAGAGCGATGGTGAGAGTGTTAGAGCGTGTGATGGAGCACGTGACACTGTGTGCCCCAGTGCATGCTATGGTGAGTGCTATGGTGAGTGCGATGGGGAGTGCAATGGTGAGAGTGATGGTGAAAGTGAATGTGAGTGCAAAGGTGTGTGCGATTGTGAGTGTGACTGTGAGTCTTATGGTGAGAAGATGGTAAGTGCGATGGTGAGAGCAATGGTGAGTGTGATGATGAGAGTGATGGTGAGAGCGACGGTGATGGTGATGGTGAGAGCGATGGTGTGTACGATTATGAGTGTGATGGTGAGAGCGATGTGAGTCCGAGGGTGAGAGCGATGCTGCTTTCGATGGTCCATGTGATGGTGCGTGACACGTTGCATGCAATGGACAGTGCAATGCCAAGTGTGATCTTGAGAGTGGTCTTGAGAGTGACAGTGAGTGCAATTTTGAGTGTCATGGTGGGAACGACGGTGAGAGTGATGGTGAGTGCGATGGCATGTGCGATGGTGAGAACGATGGTGAGGGTGATGGTGAGAGCGATGTTGAGTGTGATGGTGAGAGTGATGGTGAGAGCGATGGTAAGTGCAATGGTAAGTGCGATGGTGAGTGCGATGTCGAGGGTGATGGTGAGTGCGATGGTGAGTGCTATCGTGAGAGTGATGGTGAGTGAGATGGTGAGTGTGATGGAGCGTACGATGGTGTGTGTGATGGTGAGAGCGACGGAGAGTGTGATAGGCAGTGCGATGCTGACAGTGATAGTGAGAGCGATGTTGAAAGTGATTGTGATTGCAAAATTGTGTGTGCGATGGTGAGAGAGATCTTGAGAGCGATGGTGAGTGCGATGGTGAGTGGGATGGTGCATGTGATGGTGAGTGCGATGGTGTGCGTGATAGTGAGAGCAATGGCGCGTGCGATGGTGATTGCGACATTGAGACCGATGGTGAGAGCGGTGGTGAGTGCAATCGTGAGTGCAATGGTGAGAGCGATGATGAGTGCAAGTGTGAGAGCAATGGTGAGTGTGATGGTGAAATCGATGGTGACTCTGAGGGTGAATGCGTTGGTGAGAGCGATGGTGAGAGCGAAGGTGAGTGCGATGTTGAGAACGATGGTGAGAGTGATGATGACAGCGATGGTGAGGCGATGGTGAGTGCAATGGTGAGTGCTATGCTGTGTGTGACGGTGAGAGCGATTTTGAGTGCGATGGTGGGAGCGATGGTGAGTGCGATGGTGAATGTGATGGTGAGTGCGAGGGTGAGAGCGATGGTGAGTGTGAGGGTGAGTGCGATGGGGAGAGCGATAATGAGAGTGATGGTGACTGCCACAGTGAGAGAGCTGATGAGTGCGATGAGTACGATTGTGAGAGTGATGGTGGGTGCGATGGCGAGGGCGATGATGGGTAAGATGGTGAGAACAATGGTGAGAGCTATGGTGAGTGCGACGGTGACAGTGATGCTGCGTGCGCTGGTCCATTTAATTGTGAGTGAGATGGTGTGTGTGATGGTCAGAGTGAAGCGATGATGAGAGCGATAATGAGTGCAATGGTGAGTGCTATGCTGAGAGCGATGGTGAGAGCGATGGAGGGTGCGATGATCAGTCCGATGGTGAGAGCGATAGTGAGAGTGATGGTGAGTGTGAGGGTGACATCAATGTTGCGTGCAATGATCCGTGTGATGCTGAGTGTGATGGTGACTGCGATGGTGAGTGTGATGCTGAGAGCTATGGTGTGTTCGATGATGAGTGCGATGGTGAGAGCAACGGAGAGTGCGATGGTGAGAGTGATGATGAGTGTGATAGTGTGTGCGATGGTCAGTGTGATGTTGAGGGCGATGGTGAGAACGATGATGAGAGCCATAGTGAGTGAGACGTGGAGTGCGATGGTAAAAGCAATGGTGAGAACAAAGGCGAGAGCAATGGTGAGAGCGATGGTGAGTGCGATGATGACGGTGATTGTGAGAGTGATGGTGAGTGTGATTGTGAGAGTGAAGCTGCGTGCAACTGTCCGTGTGATGGTGCATGCCAGGGTGCATGCGATGGAGAGTGCGATGCCGAGAGTGATATTGGGAGCGATCTTGAGAGCGATGGTGAGTGCGATTGTAAAAGCGATTGTTAGTGCCAAAGTGCGTGTGATGGTGAGTGCGATGGTGAGTCAGATGGTGAGCATGATGGGGAAAGAGATGGTGAGTGTGAAGGTGAGTGCGATGGTGTGCACGATTGTGCATGCAATCGTTAGAGCAATGGAAAGTGCGATGGTTAGTGCGATGCTGACAGCGATGATGAGAGTGATGGTGAAAGCGATTGTGAATTCGAAGGTGTGGGTGAGGGTGTGTGCGATGGAGACTGGGATGCTGAGTGAGATGGTGAGAGAGGTGGTGAAAGCAATTGTGAGTGCAATGATGAGTGCGATGCTGAGTGCGATGGTGCATGCGATGGTGCCAGCTATCGTGAGTGTGTTGGAGAGAGTGATGGTGAGTGTGATGTTCAGTGCTATGGTGAAACAGATAGTGCGTGTGATGGTGCACGCGACAGTGTGTGCCACTGTGCGTACAACAGTGTGTGCAATGGTGAGTTCAATGTGTAGTGCAACCATGAGAACAATGTTGAGTGCGACAGTGAGTGCAAGGGTGAGAGCCATGGTGTGTGCGATGGTTCGTTCGATGGAGTTGCGATGCTGAGTTTGATGGTTAGAGCGATCTAGAGTGTGATGATGAGTGCGATGGTGATTGTGATGGTGAGAGCGATGGTGAGTGAGATGGTGGGTGCAATAGTGAGAGCCATGGTGAATTCAATAGTGAGTGCGATGTTGAGAGCGATGGTGAGTGTGATGGTGAGCGCGATGGTGAGTACGATGGTGAGAGTGATGCTGAGTGTGATGGTGAGACCGATGGTGCATTCGATGGTGCGAGGGATGATGAGTGTGATGGTGAGAGTGATGGTGAGTGCAATGTTCGATGCAATGCTGAGAGTGATAGTGCGTGCGATGTTACGTGCAAAAATGTGGGCCATGGTGCATGCGACAGTTTGTGAGACAGTGAGTGCAACGGTGAGTGCGACAGTGAGAGCAAAGTTGAGTGCGATGGATAGTGTGAGGGTGAGACCAATGGTGCCTGCGATGTTGCGTGCAATACAGAATGCCATGCCGAGCGCGATGATAGGAACGATCGTGAAAGCGATCGTGAGTGCGATGGTGAGAGCGATGATGAGTGCGAGTGTGAGAGCAATGGTGAGTGCGATGGTGAGATCGATGGTGACTGCGAGGGTGAGTGCATTGGTGAGAGCGATGGTGAGAGTGATGATGAGAGCGATGGTGAGGCGATGGTGAGAGTGATGGTGAGTGATTTGCTGGGTGCGATGGTGAGAGCGATCATGAGAGCAATGTTGAGTGCGATGGTGAGAGCAATGTTGAGTGCGATGGTGAGTGTGATGTTGTGTGCGAGGGTGAGAGTGATCGTGAGTGTGAGGGTGAGAGTGATGGTGAGAGCGATGGCGAGAGTGATGGTGAGTACGATGGTGAGTACGTTGGTGCGTGCCATGCTGCGAGCTTTGGTGAGCGCCATGGTGAGACCGATGGTGAGAGCGAGGATAAGTGTGATGGTTAGAGTGATGCTGAGAGTAACGGTGAGTGCAGTGGTGAGTGCAGTGATGAGTGTGATACGGCAGTGCACATGATGGTGGGTGCGACAGTGATTGGGACGGTGAGAGTGAGCATGAGAGCGAAAGCGCGTGTGATGGTGCATGCGATGGAGAGTGCTTGGCTGAGTGCGATGGTGAGAGCAATTTTGAGAGCGATTGTGAGTATGATGGAGAGTGTGATGGTGAGAACCATGGTGACAGACATGGTGAGTGCGATGTTGAGAGCGATGGTGAGAGTGTTAGAGCGTGTGATGGAGCACGTGACACTGTGTGCCCCAGTGCATGCTATGGTGAGTGCTATGGGGAGTGCAATGGGGAGTGCAATGGTGAGAGTGATGGTGAAAGTGAATGTGAGTGCAAAGGTGTGTGCGATTGTGAGTTTGACTGTGAGTCTTTTGGTGAGAAGATGGTAAGTGCGATGGTGAGAGCAATGGTGAGTGTGATGATGAGAGTGATGGTGAGAGCGACGGTGATGGTGATGGTGAGAGCGATGGTGTGTACGATTATGAGTGTGATGGTGAGAGCGATGTGAGTCCGAGGGTGAGAGCGATGCTGCTTTCGATGGTCCATGTGATGGTGCGTGACACGCTGCATGCAATGGACAGTGCAATGCAAAGTGTGATCTTGAGAGAGGTCTTGAGAGCGGTCTTGAGAGCGACAGTGAGTGCAATTTTGAGTGTCATGGTGGGAACAACGTTGAGAGTGATGGTGAGTGCGATGGCATGTGCGATGGTGAGAACGATGGTGAGGGTGATGGTGAGAGCGATGTTGAGTGTGATGGTGAGAGTGATGGTGAGAGCGATGGTAAGTGCAATGGTAAGTGCGATGGTGAATGCGATGGTGAGTGTGATGGTGAGAGAGATGTTGAGAGTGAAGTTCAGTGCAATGGTGAGAGCGATGATGGGTGCAATTGTGAGAACAACGGTTAGTGCGAAGGTGAGATCGATGGTGACTGCGAGGGTGAATGCGTTGTTGAGAGCGATGTTGAGAGCGATGGTGAGTGTGATGGCGAATGTGATGTTGAGTTCGAGGGTGAGAGCGATGGTGACTGCGAGCGTGAGTGCGATGGGGAGAGCGATATCGAGAGTGATGGTGACTGCCACAGTGAGAGAGCTGATGAGTGCGATAAGTACGATTGTGAGAGTGATGCTGAGTGCGATGGCGAGGATGATGATGAGTGCGATGGTGAGAACAATGGTGAGAGTATCGTGAGTGCAACGGTGACAGTGATGCTGCGTGCGATGGTCCATTTAATGGTGAGTGAGATGGTGTGTGTGATGGTGAGAGCGAAGCGATGATGAGAGCGATGATGAGTGCAAAGGTGAGTGCTATGGTGAGAGCGATGGTGAGTGCAATGTTGAGAGCGATGGTGAGAGCGATGGAGGGTGCGATGATGACGGTGATTGTGAGAGTGATGGTGAGTGTGATTGTGAGAGTGAAGCTGCGTGCAACTGTCCGTGTGATGGTGCATGCCAGGGTGCATGCGATGGAGAGTGCGATGCCGAGAGTGATATTGGGAGCGATCTTGAGAGCGATGGTGAGTGCGATTGTAAAAGCGATTGTTAGTGCCAAAGTGCGTGTGATGGTGAGTGCGATGGTGAGTCAGATGGTGAGCATGATGGGGAAAGAGATGGTGAGTGTGAAGGTGAGTGTGATGGTGTGCACGATTGTGCATGCAATCGTTAGAGCAATGGAAAGTGCGATGGTTAGTGCGATGGTGACAGCGATGATGAGAGTGATGGTGAAAGCGATTGTGAATTCGAAGGTGTGGGTGAGGGTGTGTGCGATGGAGACTGGGATGCTGAGTGAGATGGTGAGAGAGATGGTGAAAGCAATTGTGAGTGCAATGATGAGTGCGATGCTGAGTGCGATGGTGCATGTGATGGTGCCAGCTATCGTGAGTGTGTTGGAGAGAGTGATGGTGAGTGTGATGTTCAGTGCTATGGTGAAACAGATAGTGCGTGTGACGGTGCACGCGACAGTGTGTGCCACTGTGCGTACAACAGTGTGTGCAATGGTGAGTTCAATGTGTAGTGCAACCATGAGAACAATGTTGAGTGCGACAGTGAGTGCAAGGGTGAGAGCCATGGTGTGTGCGATGGTTCGTTCGATGGAGTTGCGATGCTGAGTTTGATGGTTAGAGCGATCTAGAGTGTGATGATGAGTGCGATGGTGATTGTGATGGTGAGAGCGATGGTGAGTGAGATGGTGGGTGCAATAGTGAGAGCCATGGTGAATTCAACAGTGAGTGCGATGTTGAGAGCGATGGTGAGTGTGATGGTGAGCGCGATGGTGAGTACGATGGTGAGAGCGATGCTGAGTGTGATGGTGAGACCGATGGTGCATGCGATGGTGCGAGGGATGATGAGTGTGATGGTGAGAGTGATGGTGAGTGCAATGTTCGATGCAATGCTGAGAGTGATAGTGCGTGCGATGTTACGTGCAAAAATGTGGGCCATGGTGCATGCGACAGTTTGTGAGACAGTGAGTGCAACGGTGAGTGCGACAGTGAGAGCAAAGTTGAGTGCGATGGATAGTGTGAGGGTGAGACCAATGGTGCCTGCGATGTTGCGTGCAATACAGAATGCCATGCTGAACGCGATGATAGGAACGATCGTGAAAGCGATCGTGAGTGCGATGGTGAGAGCGATGATGAGTGCGAGTGTGAGAGCAATGGTGAGTGCGATGGTGAGATCGATGGTGACTGCGAGGGTGAGTGCATTGGTGAGAGCGATGGTGAGAGTGATGATGAGAGCGATGGTGAGGCGATGGTGAGAGTGATGGTGAGTGATTTGCTGGGTGCGATGGTGAGAGCGATCATGAGAGCAATGTTGAGTGCGATGGTGAGAGCAATGTTGAGTGCGATGGCGAGTGTGATGTTGTGTGCGAGGGTGAGAGTGATCGTGAGTGTGAGGGTGAGAGTGATGGTGAGAGCGATGGTGAGAGTGATGGTGAGTACGATGGTGAGTACGTTGGTGCGTGCCATGCTGCGAGCTTTGGTGAGCGCCATGGTGAGACCGATGGTGAGAGCGAGGATAAGTGTGATGGTTAGAGTGATGCTGAGAGTAACGGTGAGTGCAGTGGTGAGTGCAGTGATGAGTGTGATACGGCAGTGCACATGATGGTGGGTGCGACAGTGATTGGGACGGTGAGAGTGAGCATGAGAGCGAAAGCGCGTGTGATGGTGCATGCGATGGAGAGTGCTTGGCTGAGTGCGATGGTGAGAGCAATTTTGAGAGCGATTGTGAGTATGATGGAGAGTGTGATGGTGAGAACCATGGTGACAGACATGGTGAGTGTGATGTTGAGAGCGATGGTGAGAGTGTTAGAGCGTGTGATGGAGCACGTGACACTGTGTGCCCCAGTGCATGCTATGGTGAGTGCTATGGGGAGTGCAATGGTGAGAGTGATGGTGAAAGCGAATGTGAGTGCAAAGGTGTGTGCGATTGTGAGTGTGACTGTGAGTCTTATGGTGAGAAGATGGTAAGTGCGATGGTGAGAGCAATGGTGAGTGTGATGATGAGAGTGATGGTGAGAGCGACGGTGATGGTGATGGTGAGAGCGATGGTGTGTACGATTATGAGTGTGATGGTGAGAGCGATGTGAGTCCGAGGGTGAGAGCGATTCTGCTTTCGATGGTCCATGTGATGGTGCGTGACACGCTGCATGCAATGGACAGTGCAATGCCAAGTGTGATCTTGAGAGAGGTCTTGAGAGCGGTCTTGAGAGCGACAGTGAGTGCAATTTTGAGTGTCATGGTGGGAACAACGTTGAGAGTGATGGTGAGTGCGATGGCATGTGCGATGGTGAGTACGATGGTGAGGGTGATGGTGAGAGCGATGTTGAGTGTGATGGTGAGAGTGATGGTGAGAGCGATGGTAAGTGCAATGGTAAGTGCGATGGTGAATGCGATGGTGAGTGTGATGGTGAGAGAGATGTTGAGAGCGAAGTTCAGTGCAATGGTGAGAGCGATGATGGGTGCAATTGTGAGAACAACGGTTAGTGCGAAGGTGAGATCGATGGTGACTGCGAGGGTGAATGCGTTGTTGAGAGCGATGTTGAGAGCGATGGTGAGTGTGATGGCGAATGTGATGTTGAGTTCGAGGGTGAGAGCGATGGTGACTGCGAGCGTGAGTGCGATGGGGAGAGCGATATCGAGAGTGATGGTGACTGCCACAGTGAGAGAGCTGATGAGTGCGATAAGTACGATTGTGAGAGTGATGGTGAGTGCGATGGCGAGGATGATGATGAGTGCGATGGTGAGAACAATGGTGAGAGTATCGTGAGTGCAACGGTGACAGTGATGCTGCGTGCGATGGTCCATTTAATGGTGAGTGAGATGGTGTGTGTGATGGTGAGAGCGAAGCGATGATGAGAGCGATGATGAGTGCAAAGGTGAGTGCTATGGTGAGAGCGATGGTGAGTGCAATGTTGAGAGCGATGGTGAGAGCGATGGAGGGTGCGATGATGACGGTGATTGTGAGAGTGATGGTGAGTGTGATTGTGAGAGTGAAGCTGCGTGCAACTGTCCGTGTGATGGTGCATGCCAGGGTGCATGCGATGGAGAGTGCGATGCCGAGAGTGATATTGGGAGCGATCTTGAGAGCGATGGTGAGTGTGATTGTAAAAGCGATTGTTAGTGCCAAAGTGCGTGTGATGGTGAGTGCGATGGTGAGTCAGATGGTGAGCATGATGGGGAAAGAGATGGTGAGTGTGAAGGTGAGTGTGATGGTGTGCACGATTGTGCATGCAATCGTTAGAGCAATGGAAAGTGCGATGGTTAGTGCGATGGTGACAGCGATGATGAGAGTGATGGTGAAAGCGATTGTGAATTCGAAGGTGTGGGTGAGGGTGTGTGCGATGGAGACTGGGATGCTGAGTGAGATGGTGAGAGAGATGGTGAAAGCAATTGTGAGTGCAATGATGAGTGCGATGCTGAGTGCGATGGTGCATGTGATGGTGCCAGCTATCGTGAGTGTGTTGGAGAGAGTGATGGTGAGTGTGATGTTCAGTGCTATGGTGAAACAGATAGTGCGTGTGATGGTGCACGCGACAGTGTGTGCCACTGTGCGTACAACAGTGTGTGCAATGGTGAGTTCAATGTGTAGTGCAACCATGAGAACAATGTTGAGTGCGACAGTGAGTGCAAGGGTGAGAGCCATGGTGTGTGCGATGGTTCGTTCGATGGAGTTGCGATGCTGAGTTTGATGGTTAGAGCGATCTAGAGTGTGATGATGAGTGCGATG
The DNA here is from genome assembly GCF_963455315.2 of Globicephala melas. Lineage (NCBI taxonomy): Eukaryota > Metazoa > Chordata > Mammalia > Artiodactyla > Delphinidae > Globicephala > Globicephala melas. The sequence goes on along the minus strand of NC_083326.1, from coordinate 30,693,231 downwards.
GTGATTGTGATGGTGAGAGCGATGGTGAGTGAGATGGTGGGTGCAATAGTGAGAGCCATGGTGAATTCAACAGTGAGTGCGATGTTGAGAGTGATGGTGAGTGTGATGGTGAGCGCGATGGTGAGTACGATGGTGAGAGCGATGCTGAGTGTGATGGTGAGACCGATGGTGCATGCGATGGTGCGAGGGATGATGAGTGTGATGGTGAGAGTGATGGTGAGTGCAATGTTCGATGCAATGCTGAGAGTGATAGTGCGTGCGATGTTACGTGCAAAAATGTGGGCCATGGTGCATGCGACAGTTTGTGAGACAGTGAGTGCAACGGTGAGTGCGACAGTGAGAGCAAAGTTGAGTGCGATGGATAGTGTGAGGGTGAGACCAATGGTGCCTGCGATGTTGCGTGCAATACAGAATGCCATGCTGAACGCGATGATAGGAACGATCGTGAAAGCGATCGTGAGTGCGATGGTGAGAGCGATGATGAGTGCGAGTGTGAGAGCAATGGTGAGTGCGATGGTGAGATCGATGGTGACTGCGAGGGTGAGTGCATTGGTGAGAGCGATGGTGAGAGTGATGATGAGAGCGATGGTGAGGCGATGGTGAGAGTGATGGTGAGTGATTTGCTGGGTGCGATGGTGAGAGCGATCATGAGAGCAATGTTGAGTGCGATGGTGAGAGCAATGTTGAGTGCGATGGCGAGTGTGATGTTGTGTGCGAGGGTGAGAGTGATCGTGAGTGTGAGGGTGAGAGTGATGGTGAGAGCGATGGTGAGAGTGATGGTGAGTACGATGGTGAGTACGTTGGTGCGTGCCATGCTGCGAGCTTTGGTGAGCGCCATGGTGAGACCGATGGTGAGAGCGAGGATAAGTGTGATGGTTAGAGTGATGCTGAGAGTAACGGTGAGTGCAGTGGTGAGTGCAGTGATGAGTGTGATACGGCAGTGCACATGATGGTGGGTGCGACAGTGATTGGGACGGTGAGAGTGAGCATGAGAGCGAAAGCGCGTGTGATGGTGCATGCGATGGAGAGTGCTTGGCTGAGTGCGATGGTGAGAGCAATTTTGAGAGCGATTGTGAGTATGATGGAGAGTGTGATGGTGAGAACCATGGTGACAGACATGGTGAGTGCGATGTTGAGAGCGATGGTGAGAGTGTTAGAGCGTGTGATGGAGCACGTGACACTGTGTGCCCCAGTGCATGCTATGGTGAGTGCTATGGGGAGTGCAATGGAGAGAGTGATGGTGAAAGCGAATGTGAGTGCAAAGGTGTGTGCGATTGTGAGTGTGACTGTGAGTCTTATGGTGAGAAGATGGTAAGTGCGATGGTGAGAGCAATGGTGAGTGTGATGATGAGAGTGATGGTGAGAGCGACGGTGATGGTGATGGTGAGAGCGATGGTGTGTACGATTATGAGTGTGATGGTGAGAGCGATGTGAGTCCGAGGGTGAGAGCGATGCTGCTTTCGATGGTCCATGTGATGGTGCGTGACACGCTGCATGCAATGGACAGTGCAATGCAAAGTGTGATCTTGAGAGAGGTCTTGAGAGCGGTCTTGAGAGCGACAGTGAGTGCAATTTTGAGTGTCATGGTGGGAACAACGTTGAGAGTGATGGTGAGTGCGATGGCATGTGCGATGGTGAGTACGATGGTGAGGGTGATGGTGAGAGCGATGTTGAGTGTGATGGTGAGAGTGATGGTGAGAGCGATGGTAAGTGCAATGGTAAGTGCGATGGTGAATGCGATGGTGAGTGTGATGGTGAGAGAGATGTTGAGAGCGAAGTTCAGTGCAATGGTGAGAGCGATGATGGGTGCAATTGTGAGAACAACGGTTAGTGCGAAGGTGAGATCGATGGTGACTGCGAGGGTGAATGCGTTGTTGAGAGCGATGTTGAGAGCGATGGTGAGTGTGATGGCGAATGTGATGTTGAGTTCGAGGGTGAGAGCGATGGTGACTGCGAGCGTGAGTGCGATGGGGAGAGCGATATCGAGAGTGATGGTGACTGCCACAGTGAGAGAGCTGATGAGTGCGATAAGTACGATTGTGAGAGTGATGGTGAGTGCGATGGCGAGGATGATGATGAGTGCGATGGTGAGAACAATGGTGAGAGTATCGTGAGTGCAACGGTGACAGTGATGCTGCGTGCGATGGTCCATTTAATGGTGAGTGAGATGGTGTGTGTGATGGTGAGAGCGAAGCGATGATGAGAGCGATGATGAGTGCAAAGGTGAGTGCTATGGTGAGAGCGATGGTGAGTGCAATGTTGAGAGCGATGGTGAGAGCGATGGAGGGTGCGATGATGACGGTGATTGTGAGAGTGATGGTGAGTGTGATTGTGAGAGTGAAGCTGCGTGCAACTGTCCGTGTGATGGTGCATGCCAGGGTGCATGCGATGGAGAGTGCGATGCCGAGAGTGATATTGGGAGCGATCTTGAGAGCGATGGTGAGTGCGATTGTAAAAGCGATTGTTAGTGCCAAAGTGCGTGTGATGGTGAGTGCGATGGTGAGTCAGATGGTGAGCATGATGGGGAAAGAGATGGTGAGTGTGAAGGTGAGTGCGATGGTGTGCACGATTGTGCATGCAATCGTTAGAGCAATGGAAAGTGCGATGGTTAGTGCGATGGTGACAGCGATGATGAGAGTGATGGTGAAAGCGATTGTGAATTCGAAGGTGTGGGTGAGGGTGTGTGCGATGGAGACTGGGATGCTGAGTGAGATGGTGAGAGAGATGGTGAAAGCAATTGTGAGTGCAATGATGAGTGCGATGCTGAGTGCGATGGTGCATGTGATGGTGCCAGCTATCGTGAGTGTGTTGGAGAGAGTGATGGTGAGTGTGATGTTCAGTGCTATGGTGAAACAGATAGTGCGTGTGATGGTGCACGCGACAGTGTGTGCCACTGTGCGTACAACAGTGTGTGCAATGGTGAGTTCAATGTGTAGTGCAACCATGAGAACAATGTTGAGTGCGACAGTGAGTGCAAGGGTGAGAGCCATGGTGTGTGCGATGGTTCGTTCGATGGAGTTGCGATGCTGAGTTTGATGGTTAGAGCGATCTAGAGTGTGATGATGAGTGCGATGGTGATTATGATGGTGAGAGCGATGGTGAGTGAGATGGTGGGTGCAATAGTGAGAGCCATGGTGAATTCAACAGTGAGTGCGATGTTGAGAGTGATGGTGAGTGTGATGGTGAGCGCGATGGTGAGTACGATGGTGAGAGCGATGCTGAGTGTGATGGTGAGACCGATGGTGCATGCGATGGTGCGAGGGATGATGAGTGTGATGGTGAGAGTGATGGTGAGTGCAATGTTCGATGCAATGCTGAGAGTGATAGTGCGTGCGATGTTACGTGCAAAAATGTGGGCCATGGTGCATGCGACAGTTTGTGAGACAGTGAGTGCAACGGTGAGTGCGACAGTGAGAGCAAAGTTGAGTGCGATGGATAGTGTGAGGGTGAGACCAATGGTGCCTGCGATGTTGCGTGCAATACAGAATGCCATGCTGAACGCGATGATAGGAACGATCGTGAAAGCGATCGTGAGTGCGATGGTGAGAGCGATGATGAGTGCGAGTGTGAGAGCAATGGTGAGTGCGATGGTGAGATCGATGGTGACTGCGAGGGTGAGTGCATTGGTGAGAGCGATGGTGAGAGTGATGATGAGAGCGATGGTGAGGCGATGGTGAGAGTGATGGTGAGTGATTTGCTGGGTGCGATGGTGAGAGCGATCATGAGAGCAATGTTGAGTGCGATGGTGAGAGCAATGTTGAGTGCGATGGCGAGTGTGATGTTGTGTGCGAGGGTGAGAGTGATCGTGAGTGTGAGGGTGAGAGTGATGGTGAGAGCGATGGTGAGAGTGATGGTGAGTACGATGGTGAGTACGTTGGTGCGTGCCATGCTGCGAGCTTTGGTGAGCGCCATGGTGAGACCGATGGTGAGAGCGAGGATAAGTGTGATGGTTAGAGTGATGCTGAGAGTAACGGTGAGTGCAGTGGTGAGTGCAGTGATGAGTGTGATACGGCAGTGCACATGATGGTGGGTGCGACAGTGATTGGGACGGTGAGAGTGAGCATGAGAGCGAAAGCGCGTGTGATGGTGCATGCGATGGAGAGTGCTTGGCTGAGTGCGATGGTGAGAGCAATTTTGAGAGCGATTGTGAGTATGATGGAGAGTGTGATGGTGAGAACCATGGTGACAGACATGGTGAGTGCGATGTTGAGAGCGATGGTGAGAGTGTTAGAGCGTGTGATGGAGCACGTGACACTGTGTGCCCCAGTGCATGCTATGGTGAGTGCTATGGTGAGTGCAATGGGGAGTGCAATGGTGAGAGTGATGGTGAAAGTGAATGTGAGTGCAAAGGTGTGTGCGATTGTGAGTGTGACTGTGAGTCTTATGGTGAGAAGATGGTAAGTGCGATGGTGAGAGCAATGGTGAGTGTGATGATGAGAGTGATGGTGAGAGCGACGGTGATGGTGATGGTGAGAGCGATGGTGTGTACGATTATGAGTGTGATGGTGAGAGCGATGTGAGTCCGAGGGTGAGAGCGATGCTGCTTTCGATGGTCCATGTGATGGTGCGTGACACGCTGCATGCAATGGACAGTGCAATGCCAAGTGTGATCTTGAGAGTGGTCTTGAGAGCGACAGTGAGTGCAATTTTGAGTGTCATGGTGGGAACGACGGTGAGAGTGATGGTGAGTGCGATGGCATGTGCGATGGTGAGAACGATGGTGAGGGTGATGGTGAGAGCGATGTTGAGTGTGATGGTGAGAGTGATGGTGAGAGCGACGGTAAGTGCAATGGTAAGTGCGATGGTGAGTGCGATGTTGAGGGTGATGGTGAGTGCGATGGTGAGTGCTATCGTGAGAGTGATGGTGAGTGAGATGGTGAGTGTGATGGAGCGTACGATGGTGTGTGTGGTGGTGAGAGCGACGGAGAGTGTGATAGGCAGTGCGATGCTGACAGTGATAGTGAGAGCGATGTTGAAAGTGATTGTGATTGCAAAGGTGTGTGCGATGGTGAGAGAGATCTTGAGAGCGATGGTGAGTGCGATGGTGAGTGGGATGGTGCATGTGATGGTGAGTGCGATGGTGTGCGTGATAGTGAGAGCAATGGCGCGTGCGATGGTGATTGCGACATTGAGACCGATGGTGAGAGCGGTGGTGAGTGCAATCGTGAGTGCAATGGTGAGAGCGATGATGAGTGCCAGTGTGAGAGCAATGGTGAGTGTGATGGTGAAATCGATGGTGACTCTGAGGGTGAATGCGTTGGTGAGAGCGATGGTGAGAGCGAAGGTGAGTGCGATGTTGAGAACGATGGTGAGAGTGATGATGACAGCGATGGTGAGGCGATGGTGAGTGCTATGCTGTGTGTGACGGTGAGAGCGATTTTGAGTGCGATGGTGGGAGCGATGGTGAGTGCGATGGTGAATGTGATGGTGAGTGCGAGGGTGAGAGTGATGGTGAGTGTGAGGGTGAGTGCGATGGGGAGAGCGATAATGAGAGTGATGGTGACTGCCACAGTGAGAGAGCTGATGAGTGCGATGAGTACGATTGTGAGAGTGATGGTGGGTGCGATGGCGAGGGCGATGATGGGTAAGATGGTGAGAACAATGGTGAGAGCTATGGTGAGTGCGACGGTGACAGTGATGCTGCGTGCACTGGTCCATTTAATTGTGAGTGAGATGGTGTGTGTGATGGTCAGAGTGAAGCGATGATGAGAGCGATAATGAGTGCAATGGTGAGTGCTATGCTGAGAGCGATGGTGAGAGCGATGGAGGGTGCGATGATCAGTCTGATGGTGAGAGCGATAGTGAGAGTGATGGTGAGTGTGAGGGTGACATCAATGTTGCGTGCAATGATCCGTGTGATGCTGAGTGTGATGGTGACTGCGATGGTGAGTGTGATGCTGAGAGCTATGGTGTGTTCGATGATGAGTGCGATGGTGAGAGCAACGGAGAGTGCGATGGTGAGAGTGATGATGAGTGTGATAGTGTGTGCGATGGTCAGTGTGATGTTGAGGGCGATGGTGAGACCGATGATGAGAGCCATAGTGAGTGAGACGTGGAGTGCGATGGTAAAAGCAATGGTGAGAACAAAGGCGAGAGCAATGGTGAGAGCGATGGTGAGTGCGATGATGACGGTGATTGTGAGAGTGATGGTGAGTGTGATTGTGAGAGTGAAGCTGTGTGCAACTGTCCGTGTGATGGTGCATGCCAGGGTGCATGCGATGGAGAGTGCGATGCCGAGAGTGATATTGGGAGCGATCTTGAGAGCGATGGTGAGTGCGATTGTAAAACCGATTGTTAGTGCCAAAGTGCGTGTGATGGTGAGTGCGATGGTGAGTCAGATGGTGAGCATGATGGGGAAAGAGATGGTGAGTGTGAAGGTGAGTGCAATGGTGTGCACGATTGTGCATGCAATCGTTAGAGCAATGGAAAGTGCGATGGTTAGTGCGATGGTGACAGCGATGATGAGAGTGATGGTGAAAGCGATTGTGAATTCGAAGGTGTGGGTGAGGGTGTGTGCGATGGAGACTGGGATGCTGAGTGAGATGGTGAGAGAGGTGGTGAAAGCAATTGTGAGTGCAATGATGAGTGCGATGCTGAGTGCGATGGTGCATGTGATGGTGCCAGCTATCGTGAGTGTGTTGGAGAGAGTGATGGTGAGTGTGATGTTCAGTGCTATGGTGAAACAGATAGTGCGTGTGACGGTGCACGCGACAGTGTGTGCCACTGTGCGTACAACAGTGTGTGCATAGGTGAGTTCAATGTGGAGTGCAACCATGAGAACAATGTTGAGTGCGACAGTGAGTGCAAGGGTGAGAGCCATGGTGTGTGCGATGGTTCGTTCGATGGAGTTGCGATGCTGAGTTTGATGGTTAGAGCGATCTAGAGTGTGATGATGAGTGCGATGGTGATTGTGATGGTGAGAGCGATGGTGAGTGAGATGGTGGGTGCAATAGTGAGAGCCATGGTGAATTCAACAGTGAGTGCGATGTTGAGAGTGATGGTGAGTGTGATGGTGAGAGCGATGGTGAGTACGATGGTGAGAGCGATTCTGAGTGTGATGGTGAGACCGATGGTGCATGCAATGGTGCGAGGGATGATGAGTGTGATGGTGAGAGTGATGTTGAGTGAAATGTTCGATGCAATGCTGAGAGTGATAGTGCGTGTGATGTTACGTGCAAAAATGTGGGCCATGGTGCATGCGACAGTTTGTGAGACAGTGAGTGCAACGGTGAGTGCGACAGTGAGAGCAAAGTTGAGTGCGATGGATACTGTGAGGGTGAGACCAATGGTGCCTGCGATGTTGCGTGCAATACAGAATGCCATGCTGAGCGTGATGATAGGAACAATCGTGAAAGCGATCGTGAGTGCGATGGTGAGAACGATGATGAGTGCGAGTGTGAGAGCAATGGTGAGTTCGATGGTGAGATCGATGGTGACTGCGAGGGTGAGTGCATTGGTGAGAGCGATGGTGAGAGTGATGATGAGAGCGATGGTGAGGCGATGGTGAGAGTGATGGTGAGTGATTTGCTGGGTGCGATGGTGAGAGCGATCATGAGAGCAATGTTGAGTGCGATGGTGAGAGCAATGTTGAGTGCGATGACGAGTGTGATGTTGTGTGCGAGGGTGAGAGTGATCGTGAGTGTGAGGGTGAGAGTGATGGTGAGAGCGATGGTGAGAGTGATGGTGAGTACGATGGTGAGTACGTTGGTGCGTGCCATGCTGCGAGTTTTGGTGAGCGCCATGGTGAGACCGATGGTGAGAGCGAGGATAAGTGTGATGGTTAGAGTGATGCTGAGAGTAACGGTGAGTGCAGTGGTGAGTGCAGTGATGAGTGTGATACGGCAGTGCACATGATGGTGGGTGCGACAGTGATTGGAACGGTGAGAGTGAGCATGAGAGCGAAAGCGCGTGTGATGGTGCATGCGATGGAGAGTGCTTGGCTGAGTGCGATGGTGAGAGCAATTTTGAGAGCGATTGTGAGTATGATGGAGAGTGTGATGGTGAGAACCATGGTGACAGACATGGTGAGTGCGATGTTGAGAGCGATGGTGAGAGTGTTAGAGCGTGTGATGGAGCACGTGACACTGTGTGCCCCAGTGCATGCTATGGTGAGTGCTATGGTGAGTGCAATGGGGAGTGCAATGGTGAGAGTGATGGTGAAAGCGAATGTGAGTGCAAAGGTGTGTGCGATTGTGAGTGTGACTGTGAGTCTTATGGTGAGAAGATGGTAAGAGCGATGGTGAGAGCAATGGTGAGAGCAATGGTGAGTGTGATGATGAGAGTGATGGTGAGAGCGACGGTGATGGTGAGAGCGATGGTGTGTACGATTATGAGTGTGATGGTGAGAGCGATGTGAGTCCGAGGGTGAGAGAGATGCTGCTTTCGATGGTCCATGTGATGGTGCGTGACACGCTGCATGCAATGGACAGTGCAATGCCAAGTGTGATCTTGAGAGTGGTCTTGAGAGCGACAGTGAGTGCAATTTTGAGTGTGATCGTGGGAGCGATGGTGAGAGTGATGGTGAGTGAGATGGCATGTGCGATGGTGAGAACGATGGTGAGGGTGATAGTGATGGTGAGAGCGATGGTAAGTGCAACGGTAAGTGCGATGGTGAGTGCGATGTTGAGGGTGATGGTGAGTGCGATGGTGAGTGCTATCGTGAGAGTGATGGTGAGTGAGATGGTGAGTGTGATGGAGCGTACGATGGTGTGTGTGATGGTGAGAGCGATGGAGAGTGTGATAGGCAGTGCGATGCTGACAGTGATAATGAGAGCGATGTTGAAAGTGATTGTGATTGCAAAGGTGTGTGCGATGGTGAGAGAGATCTTGAGAGCGATGGTGCGTGCGATGGTGAGTGGGATGGTGCATGTGATGGTGAGTGCGATGGTGTGCGTGATAGTGAGAGCAATGGCGCGTGCGATGGTGATTGCGACATTGAGACCGATGGTGAGAGCGATGGTGAGTGCAATCGTGAGTGCAATGGTGAGAGCGATGATGAGTGCAAGTGTGAGAGCAATGGTGAGTGCGATGGTGAAATCGATGGTGACTCTGAGGGTGAATGCGTTGGTGAGAGCGATGGTGAGAGCAAAGGTGAGTGCGATGTTGAGAACGATGGTGAGAGTGATGATGACAGCGATGGTGAGGCGATGGTGAGTGCGATGGTGAGTGCTATGCTGTGTGTGACTGTGAGAGCGATTTTGCGTGCGATGGTGGGAGCGATGGTGAGTGCTATGGTGAATGTGATGGTGAGTACGAGGGTGAGAGCGATGGTGAGTGTGAGGGTGAGAGCGATGGGGAGAGCGATAATGAGAGTGATGGTGACTGCCACAGTGAGAGAGCTGATGAGTGCGATGAGTACGATTGTGAGAGTGATGGTGGGTGCAATGGCGAGGGCGATGATGAGTAAGATGGTGAGAACAATGGTGAGAGCTATGGTGAGTGCGACGGTGACAGGGATGCTGCGTGCGCTGGTCCATTTAATTGTGAGTGAGATGGTGTGTGTGATGGTCAGAGTGAAGCGATGATGAGAGCGATAATGAGTGCAATGGTGAGTGCTATGCTGAGAGCGATGGTGAGAGCGATGGAGGGTGCGATGATCAGTCTGATGGTGAGAGCGATAGTGAGAGTGATGGTGAGTGTGAGGGTGACATCAATGTTGCGTGCAATGATCCGTGTGATGCTGAGTGCGATGGTGACTGCGATGGTGAGTGTGATGCTGAGAGCTATGGTGTGTTCGATGGTGAGTGCGATGGTGAGAGCAACGGAGAGTGCGATGGTGAGAGTGATGACGAGTGTGATAGTGTGTGCGATGGTCAGTGTGATGTTGAGGGCGATGGTGAGACTGATGATGAGAGCCATAGTGAGTGAGACGTGGAGTGCAATGGTAAAAGCAATGGTGAGAACAAAGGCGAGAGCAATGGTGAGAGCGATGGTGAGTGCGATGATGACGGTGATTGTGAGAGTGATGGTGAGTGTGATTGTGAGAGTGAAGCTGTGTGCAACTGTCCGTGTGATGGTGCATGCCAGGGTGCATGCGATGGTGAGTGCGATGCCGAGAGTGATATTGGGAGCGATCTTGAGAGCGATGGTGAGTGCGATTGTAAAACCGATTGTTAGTGCCAAAGTGCGTGTGATGGTGAGTGCGATGGTGAGTCAGATGGTGAGCATGATGGGGAAAGAGATGGTGAGTGTGAAGGTGAGTGCAATGGTGTGCACGATTGTGCATGCAATCGTTAGAGCAATGGAAAGTGCGATGGTTAGTGCGATGGTGACAGCGATGATGAGAGTGATGGTGAAAGCGATTGTGAATTCGAAGGTGTGGGTGAGGGTGTGTGCGATGGAGACTGGGATGCTGAGTGAGATGGTGAGAGAGGTGGTGAAAGCAATTGTGAGTGCAATGATGAGTGCGATGCTGAGTGCGATGGTGCATGCGATGGTGCCAGCTATCGTGAGTGTGTTGGAGAGAGTGATTGTGAGTGTGATGTTCGGTGCTATGGTGAAACAGATAGTGCGTGTGACGGTGCACGTGACAGTGTGTGCCACTGTGCGTACAACAGTGTGTGCATAGGTGAGTTCAATGTGTAGTGCAACCATGAGAACAATGTTGAGTGCGACAGTGAGTGCAAGGGTGAGAGCCATGGTGTGTGCGATGGTTCGTTCGATGGAGTTGCGATGCTGAGTTTGATGGTTAGAGCGATCTAGAGTGTGATGATGAGTGCGATGGTGATTGTGATGGTGAGAGCGATGGTGAGTGAGATGGTGGGTGCAATAGTGAGAGCCATGGTGAATTCAACAGTGAGTGCGATGTTGAGAGTGATGGTGAGTGTGATGGTGAGAGCGATGGTGAGTACGATGGTGAGAGCGATTCTGAGTGTGATGGTGAGACCGATGGTGCATGCAATGGTGCGAGGGATGATGAGTGTGATGGTGAGAGTGATGTTGAGTGAAATGTTCGATGCAATGCTGAGAGTGATAGTGCGTGTGATGTTACATGCAAAAATGTGGGCCATGGTGCATGCGACAGTTTGTGAGACAGTGAGTGCAACGGTGAGTGCCACAGTGAGAGCAAAGTTGAGTGTGATGGATACTGTGAGGGTGAGACCAATGGTGCCTGCGATGTTGCGTGCAATACAGAATGCCATGCTGAGCGTGATGATAGGAACAATCGTGAAAGCGATCGTGAGTGCGATGGTGAGAACGATGATGAGTGCGAGTGTGAGAGCAATGGTGAGTTCGATGGTGAGATCGATGGTGACTGCGAGGGTGAGTGCATTGGTGAGAGCGATGGTGAGAGTGATGATGAGAGCGATGGTGAGGCGATGGTGAGAGTGATGGTGAGTGATTTGCTGGGTGCGATGGTGAGAGCGATCATGAGAGCAATGTTGAGTGCGATGGTGAGAGCAATGTTGAGTGCGATGGCGAGTGTGATGTTGTGTGCGAGGGTGAGAGTGATCGTGAGTGTGAGGGTGAGAGTGATGGTGAGAGCGATGGTGAGAGTGATGGTGAGTACGATGGTGAGTACGTTGGTGCGTGCCATGCTGCGAGTTTTGGTGAGCGCCATGGTGAGACCGATGGTGAGAGCGAGGATAAGTGTGATGTTTAGAGTGATGCTGAGAGTAACGGTGAGTGCAGTGGTGAGTGCAGTGATGAGTGTGATACGGCAGTGCACATGATGGTGGGTGCGACAGTGATTGGAACGGTGAGAGTGAGCATGAGAGCGAAAGCGCGTGTGATGGTGCATGCGATGGAGAGTGCTTGGCTGAGTGCGATGGTGAGAGCAATTTTGAGAGCGATTGTGAGTATGATGGAGAGTGTGATGGTGAGAACCATGGTGACAGACATGGTGAGTGCGATGTTGAGAGCGATGGTGAGAGTGTTAGAGCGTGTGATGGAGCACGTGACACTGTGTGCCCCAGTGCATGCTATGGTGAGTGCTATGGTGAGTGCAATGGGGAGTGCAATGGTGAGAGTGATGGTGAAAGCGAATGTGAGTGCAAAGGTGTGTGCGATTGTGAGTGTGACTGTGAGTCTTATGGTGAGAAGATGGTAAGAGCGATGGTGAGAGCAATGGTGAGAGCAATGGTGAGTGTGATGATGAGAGTGATGGTGAGAGCGACGGTGATGGTGAGAGCGATGGTGTGTACGATTATGAGTGTGATGGTGAGAGCGATGTGAGTCCGAGGGTGAGAGAGATGCTGCTTTCGATGGTCCATGTGATGGTGCGTGACACGCTGCATGCAATGGACAGTGCAATGCCAAGTGTGATCTTGAGAGTGGTCTTGAGAGCGACAGTGAGTGCAATTTTGAGTGTGATCGTGGGAGCGATGGTGAGAGTGATGGTGAGTGAGATGGCATGTGCGATGGTGAGAACGATGGTGAGGGTGATAGTGATGGTGAGAGCGATGGTAAGTGCAATGGTAAGTGCGATGGTGAGTGCGATGTTGAGGGTGATGGTGAGTGCGATGGTGAGTGCTATCGTGAGAGTGATGGTGAGTGAGATGGTGAGTGTGATGGAGCGTACGATGGTGTGTGTGATGGTGAGAGCGATGGAGAGTGTGATAGGCAGTGCGATGCTGACAGTGATAATGAGAGCGATGTTGAAAGTGATTGTGATTGCAAAGGTGTGTGCGATGGTGAGAGAGATCTTGAGAGCGATGGTGCGTGCGATGGTGAGTGGGATGGTGCATGTGATGGTGAGTGCGATGGTGTGCGTGATAGTGAGAGCAATGGCGCGTGCGATGGTGATTGCGACATTGAGACCGATGGTGAGAGCGATGGTGAGTGCAATCGTGAGTGCAATGGTGAGAGCGATGATGAGTGCAAGTGTGAGAGCAATGGTGAGTGCGATGGTGAAATCGATGGTGACTCTGAGGGTGAATGCGTTGGTGAGAGCGATGGTGAGAGCGAAGGTGAGTGCGATGTTGAGAACGATGGTGAGAGTGATGATGACAGCGATGGTGAGGCGATGGTGAGTGCGATGGTGAGTGCTATGCTGTGTGTGACTGTGAGAGCGATTTTGCGTGCGATGGTGGGAGCGATGGTGAGTGCTATGGTGAATGTGATGGTGAGTGCGAGGGTGAGAGCGATGGTGAGTGTGAGGGTGAGAGCGATGGGGAGAGCGATAATGAGAGTGATGGTGACTGCCACAGTGAGAGAGCTGATGAGTGCGATGAGTACGATTGTGAGAGTGATGGTGGGTGCAATGGCGAGGGCGATGATGAGTAAGATGGTGAGAACAATGGTGAGAGCTATGGTGAGTGCGACGGTGACAGGGATGCTGCGTGCGCTGGTCCATTTAATTGTGAGTGAGATGGTGTGTGTGATGGTCAGAGTGAAGCGATGATGAGAGCGATAATGAGTGCAATGGTGAGTGCTATGCTGAGAGCGATGGTGAGAGCGATGGAGGGTGCGATGATCAGTCTGATGGTGAGAGCGATAGTGAGAGTGATGGTGAGTGTGAGGGTGACATCAATGTTGCGTGCAATGATCCGTGTGATGCTGAGTGCGATGGTGACTGCGATGGTGAGTGTGATGCTGAGAGCTATGGTGTGTTCGATGGTGAGTGCGATGGTGAGAGCAACGGAGAGTGCGATGGTGAGAGTGATGACGAGTGTGATAGTGTGTGCGATGGTCAGTGTGATGTTGAGGGCGATGGTGAGACTGATGATGAGAGCCATAGTGAGTGAGACGTGGAGTGCAATGGTAAAAGCAATGGTGAGAACAAAGGCGAGAGCAATGGTGAGAGCGATGGTGAGTGCGATGATGACGGTGATTGTGAGAGTGATGGTGAGTGTGATTGTGAGAGTGAAGCTGTGTGCAACTGTCCGTGTGATGGTGCATGCCAGGGTGCATGCGATGGTGAGTGCGATGCCGAGAGTGATATTGGGAGCGATCTTGAGAGCGATGGTGAGTGCGATTGTAAAACCGATTGTTAGTGCCAAAGTGCGTGTGATGGTGAGTGCGATGGTGAGTCAGATGGTGAGCATGATGGGGAAAGAGATGGTGAGTGTGAAGGTGAGTGCAATGGTGTGCACGATTGTGCATGCAATCGTTAGAGCAATGGAAAGTGCGATGGTTAGTGCGATGGTGACAGCGATGATGAGAGTGATGGTGAAAGCGATTGTGAATTCGAAGGTGTGGGTGAGGGTGTGTGCGATGGAGACTGGGATGCTGAGTGAGATGGTGAGAGAGGTGGTGAAAGCAATTGTGAGTGCAATGATGAGTGCGATGCTGAGTGCGATGGTGCATGCGATGGTGCCAGCTATCGTGAGTGTGTTGGAGAGAGTGATGGTGAGTGTGATGTTCGGTGCTATGGTGAAACAGATAGTGCGTGTGACGGTGCACGTGACAGTGTGTGCCACTGTGCGTACAACAGTGTGTGCATAGGTGAGTTCAATGTGTAGTGCAACCATGAGAACAATGTTGAGTGCGACAGTGAGTGCAAGGGTGAGAGCCATGGTGTGTGCGATGGTTCGTTCGATGGAGTTGCGATGCTGAGTTTGATGGTTAGAGCGATCTAGAGTGTGATGATGAGTGCGATGGTGATTGTGATGGTGAGAGCGATGGTGAGTGAGATGGTGGGTGCAATAGTGAGAGCCATGGTGAATTCAACAGTGAGTGCGATGTTGAGAGTGATGGTGAGTGTGATGGTGAGAGCGATGGTGAGTACGATGGTGAGAGCGATTCTGAGTGTGATGGTGAGACCGATGGTGCATGCAATGGTGCGAGGGATGATGAGTGTGATGGTGAGAGTGATGTTGAGTGAAATGTTCGATGCAATGCTGAGAGTGATAGTGCGTGTGATGTTACGTGCAAAAATGTGGGCCATGGTGCATGCGACAGTTTGTGAGACAGTGAGTGCAACGGTGAGTGCCACAGTGAGAGCAAAGTTGAGTGCGATGGATACTGTGAGGGTGAGACCAATGGTGCCTGCGATGTTGCGTGCAATACAGAATGCCATGCTGAGCGTGATGATAGGAACAATCGTGAAAGCGATCGTGAGTGCGATGGTGAGAACGATGATGAGTGCGAGTGTGAGAGCAATGGTGAGTTCGATGGTGAGATCGATGGTGACTGCGAGGGTGAGTGCATTGGTGAGAGCGATGGTGAGAGTGATGATGAGAGCGATGGTGAGGCGATGGTGAGAGTGATGGTGAGTGATTTGCTGGGTGCGATGGTGAGAGCGATCATGAGAGCAATGTTGAGTGCGATGGTGAGAGCAATGTTGAGTGCGATGGCGAGTGTGATGTTGTGTGCGAGGGTGAGAGTGATCGTGAGTGTGAGGGTGAGAGTGATGGTGAGAGCGATGGTGAGAGTGATGGTGAGTACGATGGTGAGTACGTTGGTGCGTGCCATGCTGCGAGTTTTGGTGAGCGCCATGGTGAGACCGATGGTGAGAGCGAGGATAAGTGTGATGTTTAGAGTGATGCTGAGAGTAACGGTGAGTGCAGTGGTGAGTGCAGTGATGAGTGTGATACGGCAGTGCACATGATGGTGGGTGCGACAGTGATTGGAACGGTGAGAGTGAGCATGAGAGCGAAAGCGCGTGTGATGGTGCATGCGATGGAGAGTGCTTGGCTGAGTGCGATGGTGAGAGCAATTTTGAGAGCGATTGTGAGTATGATGGAGAGTGTGATGGTGAGAACCATGGTGACAGACATGGTGAGTGCGATGTTGAGAGCGATGGTGAGAGTGTTAGAGCGTGTGATGGAGCACGTGACACTGTGTGCCCCAGTGCATGCTATGGTGAGTGCTATGGTGAGTGCAATGGGGAGTGCAATGGTGAGAGTGATGGTGAAAGCGAATGTGAGTGCAAAGGTGTGTGCGATTGTGAGTGTGACTGTGAGTCTTATGGTGAGAAGATGGTAAGAGCGATGGTGAGAGCAATGGTGAGAGCAATGGTGAGTGTGATGATGAGAGTGATGGTGAGAGCGACGGTGATGGTGAGAGCGATGGTGTGTACGATTATGAGTGTGATGGTGAGAGCGATGTGAGTCCGAGGGTGAGAGAGATGCTGCTTTCGATGGTCCATGTGATGGTGCGTGACACGCTGCATGCAATGGACAGTGCAATGCCAAGTGTGATCTTGAGAGTGGTCTTGAGAGCGACAGTGAGTGCAATTTTGAGTGTGATCGTGGGAGCGATGGTGAGAGTGATGGTGAGTGAGATGGCATGTGCGATGGTGAGAACGATGGTGAGGGTGATAGTGATGGTGAGAGCGATGGTAAGTGCAATGGTAAGTGCGATGGTGAGTGCGATGTTGAGGGTGATGGTGAGTGCGATGGTGAGTGCTATCGTGAGAGTGATGGTGAGTGAGATGGTGAGTGTGATGGAGCGTACGATGGTGTGTGTGATGGTGAGAGCGATGGAGAGTGTGATAGGCAGTGCGATGCTGACAGTGATAATGAGAGCGATGTTGAAAGTGATTGTGATTGCAAAGGTGTGTGCGATGGTGAGAGAGATCTTGAGAGCGATGGTGCGTGCGATGGTGAGTGGGATGGTGCATGTGATGGTGAGTGCGATGGTGTGCGTGATAGTGAGAGCAATGGCGCGTGCGATGGTGATTGCGACATTGAGACCGATGGTGAGAGCGATGGTGAGTGCAATCGTGAGTGCAATGGTGAGAGCGATGATGAGTGCAAGTGTGAGAGCAATGGTGAGTGCGATGGTGAAATCGATGGTGACTCTGAGGGTGAATGCGTTGGTGAGAGCGATGGTGAGAGCGAAGGTGAGTGCGATGTTGAGAACGATGGTGAGAGTGATGATGACAGCGATGGTGAGGCGATGGTGAGTGCGATGGTGAGTGCTATGCTGTGTGTGACTGTGAGAGCGATTTTGCGTGCGATGGTGGGAGCGATGGTGAGTGCTATGGTGAATGTGATGGTGAGTGCGAGGGTGAGAGCGATGGTGAGTGTGAGGGTGAGTGCGATGGGGAGAGCGATAATGAGAGTGATGGTGACTGCCACAGTGAGAGAGCTGATGAGTGCGATGAGTACGATTGTGAGAGTGATGGTGGGTGCAATGGCGAGGGCGATGATGAGTAAGATGGTGAGAACAATGGTGAGAGCTATGGTGAGTGCGACGGTGACAGGGATGCTGCGTGCGCTGGTCCATTTAATTGTGAGTGAGATGGTGTGTGTGATGGTCAGAGTGAAGCGATGATGAGAGCGATAATGAGTGCAATGGTGAGTGCTATGCTGAGAGCGATGGTGAGAGCGATGGAGGGTGCGATGATCAGTCTGATGGTGAGAGCGATAGTGAGAGTGATGGTGAGTGTGAGGGTGACATCAATGTTGCGTGCAATGATCCGTGTGATGCTGAGTGCGATGGTGACTGCGATGGTGAGTGTGATGCTGAGAGCTATGGTGTGTTCGATGGTGAGTGCGATGGTGAGAGCAACGGAGAGTGCGATGGTGAGAGTGATGACGAGTGTGATAGTGTGTGCGATGGTCAGTGTGATGTTGAGGGCGATGGTGAGACTGATGATGAGAGCCATAGTGAGTGAGACGTGGAGTGCAATGGTAAAAGCAATGGTGAGAACAAAGGCGAGAGCAATGGTGAGAGCGATGGTGAGTGCGATGATGACGGTGATTGTGAGAGTGATGGTGAGTGTGATTGTGAGAGTGAAGCTGCGTGCAACTGTCCGTGTGATGGTGCATGCCAGGGTGCATGCGATGGAGAGTGCGATGCCGAGAGTGATATTGGGAGCGATCTTGAGAGCGATGGTGAGTGCGATTGTAAAAGCGATTGTTAGTGCCAAAGTGCGTGTGATGGTGAGTGCGATGGTGAGTCAGATGGTGAGCATGATGGGGAAAGAGATGGTGAGTGTGAAGGTGAGTGCGATGGTGTGCACGATTGTGCATGCAATCGTTAGAGCAATGGAAAGTGCGATGGTTAGTGCGATGGTGACAGCGATGATGAGAGTGATGGTGAAAGCGATTGTTAATTCGAAGGTGTGGGTGAGGGTGTGTGCGATGGAGACTGGGATGCTGAGTGAGATGGTGAGAGAGATGGTGAAAGCAATTGTGAGTGCAATGATGAGTGCGATGCTGAGTGCGATGGTGCATGCGATGGTGCCAGCTATCGTGAGTGTGTTGGAGAGAGTGATGGTGAGTGTGATGTTCAGTGCTATGGTGAAACAGATAGTGCGTGTGACGGTGCACGCGACAGTGTGTGCCACTGTGCGTACAACAGTGTGTGCAATGGTGAGGTCAATGTGTAGTGCAACCATGAGAACAATGTTGAGTGCGACAGTGAGTGCAAGGGTGAGAGCCATGGTGTGTGCGATGGTTCGTTCGATGGAGTTGCGATGCTGAGTTTGATGGTTAGAGCGATCTAGAGTGTGGTGATGAGTGCGATGGTGATTGTGATGGTGAGAGCGATGGTGAGTGAGATGGTGGGTGCAATAGTGAGAGCCATGGTGAATTCAACAGTGAGTGCGATGTTGAGAGCGATGGTGAGTGTGATGGTGAGAGCGATGGTGAGTACGATGGTGAGAGCGATGCTGAGTGTGATGGTGAGACCGATGGTGCATGCGATGGTGCGAGGGATGATGAGTGTGATGGTGAGAGTGATGGTGAGTGCAATGTTCGATGCAATGCTGAGAGTGATAGTGCGTGCGATGTTACGTGCAAAAATGTGGGCCATGGTGCATGCGACAGTTTGTGAGACAGTGAGTGCAACGGTGAGTGCGACAGTGAGAGCAAAGTTGAGTGCGATGGATAGTGTGAGGGTGAGACCAATGGTGCCTGCGATGTTGCGTGCAATACAGAATGCCATGCTGAGCGCGATGATAGGAACAATCGTGAAAGCGATCGTGAGTGTGATGGTGAGAGCGATGATGAGTGCGAGTGTGAGAGCAATGGTGAGTGCGATGGTGAGATCGATGGTGACTGCGAGGGTGAGTGCATTGGTGAGAGCGATGGTGAGAGTGATGATGAGAGCGATGGTGAGGCGATGGTGAGAGTGATGGTGAGTGATTTGCTGGGTGCGATGGTGAGAGCGATCGTGAGAGCAATGTTGAGTGCGATGGTGAGAGCAATGTTGAGTGCGATGGCGAGTGTGATGTTGTGTGCGAGGGTGAGAGTGATCGTGAGTGTGAGGGTGAGAGTGATGGTGAGAGCGATGGTGAGAGTGATGGTGAGTACGATGGTGAGTACGTTGGTGCGTGCCATGCTGCGAGCTTTGGTGAGCGCCATGGTGAGACCGATGGTGAGAGCGAGGATAAGTGTGATGGTTAGAGTGATGCTGAGAGTAACGGTGAGTGCAGTGGTGAGTGCAGTGATGAGTGTGATACGGCAGTGCACATGATGGTGGGTGCGACAGTGATTGGGACGGTGAGAGTGAGCATGAGAGCGAAAGCGCGTGTGATGGTGCATGCGATGGAGAGTGCTTGGCTGAGTGCGATGGTGAGAGCAATTTTGAGAGCGATTGTGAGTATGATGGAGAGTGTGATGGTGAGAACCATGGTGACAGACATGGTGAGTGCGATGTTGAGAGCGATGGTGAGAGTGTTAGAGCGTGTGATGGAGCACGTGACACTGTGTGCCCCAGTGCATGCTATGGTGAGTGCTATGGTGAGTGCGATGGGGAGTGCAATGGTGAGAGTGATGGTGAAAGTGAATGTGAGTGCAAAGGTGTGTGCGATTGTGAGTGTGACTGTGAGTCTTATGGTGAGAAGATGGTAAGTGCGATGGTGAGAGCAATGGTGAGTGTGATGATGAGAGTGATGGTGAGAGCGACGGTGATGGTGATGGTGAGAGCGATGGTGTGTACGATTATGAGTGTGATGGTGAGAGCGATGTGAGTCCGAGGGTGAGAGCGATGCTGCTTTCGATGGTCCATGTGATGGTGCGTGACACGTTGCATGCAATGGACAGTGCAATGCCAAGTGTGATCTTGAGAGTGGTCTTGAGAGTGACAGTGAGTGCAATTTTGAGTGTCATGGTGGGAACGACGGTGAGAGTGATGGTGAGTGCGATGGCATGTGCGATGGTGAGAACGATGGTGAGGGTGATGGTGAGAGCGATGTTGAGTGTGATGGTGAGAGTGATGGTGAGAGCGATGGTAAGTGCAATGGTAAGTGCGATGGTGAGTGCGATGTCGAGGGTGATGGTGAGTGCGATGGTGAGTGCTATCGTGAGAGTGATGGTGAGTGAGATGGTGAGTGTGATGGAGCGTACGATGGTGTGTGTGATGGTGAGAGCGACGGAGAGTGTGATAGGCAGTGCGATGCTGACAGTGATAGTGAGAGCGATGTTGAAAGTGATTGTGATTGCAAAATTGTGTGTGCGATGGTGAGAGAGATCTTGAGAGCGATGGTGAGTGCGATGGTGAGTGGGATGGTGCATGTGATGGTGAGTGCGATGGTGTGCGTGATAGTGAGAGCAATGGCGCGTGCGATGGTGATTGCGACATTGAGACCGATGGTGAGAGCGGTGGTGAGTGCAATCGTGAGTGCAATGGTGAGAGCGATGATGAGTGCAAGTGTGAGAGCAATGGTGAGTGTGATGGTGAAATCGATGGTGACTCTGAGGGTGAATGCGTTGGTGAGAGCGATGGTGAGAGCGAAGGTGAGTGCGATGTTGAGAACGATGGTGAGAGTGATGATGACAGCGATGGTGAGGCGATGGTGAGTGCAATGGTGAGTGCTATGCTGTGTGTGACGGTGAGAGCGATTTTGAGTGCGATGGTGGGAGCGATGGTGAGTGCGATGGTGAATGTGATGGTGAGTGCGAGGGTGAGAGCGATGGTGAGTGTGAGGGTGAGTGCGATGGGGAGAGCGATAATGAGAGTGATGGTGACTGCCACAGTGAGAGAGCTGATGAGTGCGATGAGTACGATTGTGAGAGTGATGGTGGGTGCGATGGCGAGGGCGATGATGGGTAAGATGGTGAGAACAATGGTGAGAGCTATGGTGAGTGCGACGGTGACAGTGATGCTGCGTGCGCTGGTCCATTTAATTGTGAGTGAGATGGTGTGTGTGATGGTCAGAGTGAAGCGATGATGAGAGCGATAATGAGTGCAATGGTGAGTGCTATGCTGAGAGCGATGGTGAGAGCGATGGAGGGTGCGATGATCAGTCCGATGGTGAGAGCGATAGTGAGAGTGATGGTGAGTGTGAGGGTGACATCAATGTTGCGTGCAATGATCCGTGTGATGCTGAGTGTGATGGTGACTGCGATGGTGAGTGTGATGCTGAGAGCTATGGTGTGTTCGATGATGAGTGCGATGGTGAGAGCAACGGAGAGTGCGATGGTGAGAGTGATGATGAGTGTGATAGTGTGTGCGATGGTCAGTGTGATGTTGAGGGCGATGGTGAGAACGATGATGAGAGCCATAGTGAGTGAGACGTGGAGTGCGATGGTAAAAGCAATGGTGAGAACAAAGGCGAGAGCAATGGTGAGAGCGATGGTGAGTGCGATGATGACGGTGATTGTGAGAGTGATGGTGAGTGTGATTGTGAGAGTGAAGCTGCGTGCAACTGTCCGTGTGATGGTGCATGCCAGGGTGCATGCGATGGAGAGTGCGATGCCGAGAGTGATATTGGGAGCGATCTTGAGAGCGATGGTGAGTGCGATTGTAAAAGCGATTGTTAGTGCCAAAGTGCGTGTGATGGTGAGTGCGATGGTGAGTCAGATGGTGAGCATGATGGGGAAAGAGATGGTGAGTGTGAAGGTGAGTGCGATGGTGTGCACGATTGTGCATGCAATCGTTAGAGCAATGGAAAGTGCGATGGTTAGTGCGATGCTGACAGCGATGATGAGAGTGATGGTGAAAGCGATTGTGAATTCGAAGGTGTGGGTGAGGGTGTGTGCGATGGAGACTGGGATGCTGAGTGAGATGGTGAGAGAGGTGGTGAAAGCAATTGTGAGTGCAATGATGAGTGCGATGCTGAGTGCGATGGTGCATGCGATGGTGCCAGCTATCGTGAGTGTGTTGGAGAGAGTGATGGTGAGTGTGATGTTCAGTGCTATGGTGAAACAGATAGTGCGTGTGATGGTGCACGCGACAGTGTGTGCCACTGTGCGTACAACAGTGTGTGCAATGGTGAGTTCAATGTGTAGTGCAACCATGAGAACAATGTTGAGTGCGACAGTGAGTGCAAGGGTGAGAGCCATGGTGTGTGCGATGGTTCGTTCGATGGAGTTGCGATGCTGAGTTTGATGGTTAGAGCGATCTAGAGTGTGATGATGAGTGCGATGGTGATTGTGATGGTGAGAGCGATGGTGAGTGAGATGGTGGGTGCAATAGTGAGAGCCATGGTGAATTCAATAGTGAGTGCGATGTTGAGAGCGATGGTGAGTGTGATGGTGAGCGCGATGGTGAGTACGATGGTGAGAGTGATGCTGAGTGTGATGGTGAGACCGATGGTGCATTCGATGGTGCGAGGGATGATGAGTGTGATGGTGAGAGTGATGGTGAGTGCAATGTTCGATGCAATGCTGAGAGTGATAGTGCGTGCGATGTTACGTGCAAAAATGTGGGCCATGGTGCATGCGACAGTTTGTGAGACAGTGAGTGCAACGGTGAGTGCGACAGTGAGAGCAAAGTTGAGTGCGATGGATAGTGTGAGGGTGAGACCAATGGTGCCTGCGATGTTGCGTGCAATACAGAATGCCATGCCGAGCGCGATGATAGGAACGATCGTGAAAGCGATCGTGAGTGCGATGGTGAGAGCGATGATGAGTGCGAGTGTGAGAGCAATGGTGAGTGCGATGGTGAGATCGATGGTGACTGCGAGGGTGAGTGCATTGGTGAGAGCGATGGTGAGAGTGATGATGAGAGCGATGGTGAGGCGATGGTGAGAGTGATGGTGAGTGATTTGCTGGGTGCGATGGTGAGAGCGATCATGAGAGCAATGTTGAGTGCGATGGTGAGAGCAATGTTGAGTGCGATGGTGAGTGTGATGTTGTGTGCGAGGGTGAGAGTGATCGTGAGTGTGAGGGTGAGAGTGATGGTGAGAGCGATGGCG
Organism: Globicephala melas; assembly: GCF_963455315.2. Classification (NCBI taxonomy): domain Eukaryota; kingdom Metazoa; phylum Chordata; class Mammalia; order Artiodactyla; family Delphinidae; genus Globicephala; species Globicephala melas. The sequence continues at coordinate 30,670,259 of NC_083326.1, read as the reverse complement.
AGAGTGATGGTGAGTACGATGGTGAGTACGTTGGTGCGTGCCATGCTGCGAGCTTTGGTGAGCGCCATGGTGAGACCGATGGTGAGAGCGAGGATAAGTGTGATGGTTAGAGTGATGCTGAGAGTAACGGTGAGTGCAGTGGTGAGTGCAGTGATGAGTGTGATACGGCAGTGCACATGATGGTGGGTGCGACAGTGATTGGGACGGTGAGAGTGAGCATGAGAGCGAAAGCGCGTGTGATGGTGCATGCGATGGAGAGTGCTTGGCTGAGTGCGATGGTGAGAGCAATTTTGAGAGCGATTGTGAGTATGATGGAGAGTGTGATGGTGAGAACCATGGTGACAGACATGGTGAGTGCGATGTTGAGAGCGATGGTGAGAGTGTTAGAGCGTGTGATGGAGCACGTGACACTGTGTGCCCCAGTGCATGCTATGGTGAGTGCTATGGGGAGTGCAATGGGGAGTGCAATGGTGAGAGTGATGGTGAAAGTGAATGTGAGTGCAAAGGTGTGTGCGATTGTGAGTTTGACTGTGAGTCTTTTGGTGAGAAGATGGTAAGTGCGATGGTGAGAGCAATGGTGAGTGTGATGATGAGAGTGATGGTGAGAGCGACGGTGATGGTGATGGTGAGAGCGATGGTGTGTACGATTATGAGTGTGATGGTGAGAGCGATGTGAGTCCGAGGGTGAGAGCGATGCTGCTTTCGATGGTCCATGTGATGGTGCGTGACACGCTGCATGCAATGGACAGTGCAATGCAAAGTGTGATCTTGAGAGAGGTCTTGAGAGCGGTCTTGAGAGCGACAGTGAGTGCAATTTTGAGTGTCATGGTGGGAACAACGTTGAGAGTGATGGTGAGTGCGATGGCATGTGCGATGGTGAGAACGATGGTGAGGGTGATGGTGAGAGCGATGTTGAGTGTGATGGTGAGAGTGATGGTGAGAGCGATGGTAAGTGCAATGGTAAGTGCGATGGTGAATGCGATGGTGAGTGTGATGGTGAGAGAGATGTTGAGAGTGAAGTTCAGTGCAATGGTGAGAGCGATGATGGGTGCAATTGTGAGAACAACGGTTAGTGCGAAGGTGAGATCGATGGTGACTGCGAGGGTGAATGCGTTGTTGAGAGCGATGTTGAGAGCGATGGTGAGTGTGATGGCGAATGTGATGTTGAGTTCGAGGGTGAGAGCGATGGTGACTGCGAGCGTGAGTGCGATGGGGAGAGCGATATCGAGAGTGATGGTGACTGCCACAGTGAGAGAGCTGATGAGTGCGATAAGTACGATTGTGAGAGTGATGCTGAGTGCGATGGCGAGGATGATGATGAGTGCGATGGTGAGAACAATGGTGAGAGTATCGTGAGTGCAACGGTGACAGTGATGCTGCGTGCGATGGTCCATTTAATGGTGAGTGAGATGGTGTGTGTGATGGTGAGAGCGAAGCGATGATGAGAGCGATGATGAGTGCAAAGGTGAGTGCTATGGTGAGAGCGATGGTGAGTGCAATGTTGAGAGCGATGGTGAGAGCGATGGAGGGTGCGATGATGACGGTGATTGTGAGAGTGATGGTGAGTGTGATTGTGAGAGTGAAGCTGCGTGCAACTGTCCGTGTGATGGTGCATGCCAGGGTGCATGCGATGGAGAGTGCGATGCCGAGAGTGATATTGGGAGCGATCTTGAGAGCGATGGTGAGTGCGATTGTAAAAGCGATTGTTAGTGCCAAAGTGCGTGTGATGGTGAGTGCGATGGTGAGTCAGATGGTGAGCATGATGGGGAAAGAGATGGTGAGTGTGAAGGTGAGTGTGATGGTGTGCACGATTGTGCATGCAATCGTTAGAGCAATGGAAAGTGCGATGGTTAGTGCGATGGTGACAGCGATGATGAGAGTGATGGTGAAAGCGATTGTGAATTCGAAGGTGTGGGTGAGGGTGTGTGCGATGGAGACTGGGATGCTGAGTGAGATGGTGAGAGAGATGGTGAAAGCAATTGTGAGTGCAATGATGAGTGCGATGCTGAGTGCGATGGTGCATGTGATGGTGCCAGCTATCGTGAGTGTGTTGGAGAGAGTGATGGTGAGTGTGATGTTCAGTGCTATGGTGAAACAGATAGTGCGTGTGACGGTGCACGCGACAGTGTGTGCCACTGTGCGTACAACAGTGTGTGCAATGGTGAGTTCAATGTGTAGTGCAACCATGAGAACAATGTTGAGTGCGACAGTGAGTGCAAGGGTGAGAGCCATGGTGTGTGCGATGGTTCGTTCGATGGAGTTGCGATGCTGAGTTTGATGGTTAGAGCGATCTAGAGTGTGATGATGAGTGCGATGGTGATTGTGATGGTGAGAGCGATGGTGAGTGAGATGGTGGGTGCAATAGTGAGAGCCATGGTGAATTCAACAGTGAGTGCGATGTTGAGAGCGATGGTGAGTGTGATGGTGAGCGCGATGGTGAGTACGATGGTGAGAGCGATGCTGAGTGTGATGGTGAGACCGATGGTGCATGCGATGGTGCGAGGGATGATGAGTGTGATGGTGAGAGTGATGGTGAGTGCAATGTTCGATGCAATGCTGAGAGTGATAGTGCGTGCGATGTTACGTGCAAAAATGTGGGCCATGGTGCATGCGACAGTTTGTGAGACAGTGAGTGCAACGGTGAGTGCGACAGTGAGAGCAAAGTTGAGTGCGATGGATAGTGTGAGGGTGAGACCAATGGTGCCTGCGATGTTGCGTGCAATACAGAATGCCATGCTGAACGCGATGATAGGAACGATCGTGAAAGCGATCGTGAGTGCGATGGTGAGAGCGATGATGAGTGCGAGTGTGAGAGCAATGGTGAGTGCGATGGTGAGATCGATGGTGACTGCGAGGGTGAGTGCATTGGTGAGAGCGATGGTGAGAGTGATGATGAGAGCGATGGTGAGGCGATGGTGAGAGTGATGGTGAGTGATTTGCTGGGTGCGATGGTGAGAGCGATCATGAGAGCAATGTTGAGTGCGATGGTGAGAGCAATGTTGAGTGCGATGGCGAGTGTGATGTTGTGTGCGAGGGTGAGAGTGATCGTGAGTGTGAGGGTGAGAGTGATGGTGAGAGCGATGGTGAGAGTGATGGTGAGTACGATGGTGAGTACGTTGGTGCGTGCCATGCTGCGAGCTTTGGTGAGCGCCATGGTGAGACCGATGGTGAGAGCGAGGATAAGTGTGATGGTTAGAGTGATGCTGAGAGTAACGGTGAGTGCAGTGGTGAGTGCAGTGATGAGTGTGATACGGCAGTGCACATGATGGTGGGTGCGACAGTGATTGGGACGGTGAGAGTGAGCATGAGAGCGAAAGCGCGTGTGATGGTGCATGCGATGGAGAGTGCTTGGCTGAGTGCGATGGTGAGAGCAATTTTGAGAGCGATTGTGAGTATGATGGAGAGTGTGATGGTGAGAACCATGGTGACAGACATGGTGAGTGTGATGTTGAGAGCGATGGTGAGAGTGTTAGAGCGTGTGATGGAGCACGTGACACTGTGTGCCCCAGTGCATGCTATGGTGAGTGCTATGGGGAGTGCAATGGTGAGAGTGATGGTGAAAGCGAATGTGAGTGCAAAGGTGTGTGCGATTGTGAGTGTGACTGTGAGTCTTATGGTGAGAAGATGGTAAGTGCGATGGTGAGAGCAATGGTGAGTGTGATGATGAGAGTGATGGTGAGAGCGACGGTGATGGTGATGGTGAGAGCGATGGTGTGTACGATTATGAGTGTGATGGTGAGAGCGATGTGAGTCCGAGGGTGAGAGCGATTCTGCTTTCGATGGTCCATGTGATGGTGCGTGACACGCTGCATGCAATGGACAGTGCAATGCCAAGTGTGATCTTGAGAGAGGTCTTGAGAGCGGTCTTGAGAGCGACAGTGAGTGCAATTTTGAGTGTCATGGTGGGAACAACGTTGAGAGTGATGGTGAGTGCGATGGCATGTGCGATGGTGAGTACGATGGTGAGGGTGATGGTGAGAGCGATGTTGAGTGTGATGGTGAGAGTGATGGTGAGAGCGATGGTAAGTGCAATGGTAAGTGCGATGGTGAATGCGATGGTGAGTGTGATGGTGAGAGAGATGTTGAGAGCGAAGTTCAGTGCAATGGTGAGAGCGATGATGGGTGCAATTGTGAGAACAACGGTTAGTGCGAAGGTGAGATCGATGGTGACTGCGAGGGTGAATGCGTTGTTGAGAGCGATGTTGAGAGCGATGGTGAGTGTGATGGCGAATGTGATGTTGAGTTCGAGGGTGAGAGCGATGGTGACTGCGAGCGTGAGTGCGATGGGGAGAGCGATATCGAGAGTGATGGTGACTGCCACAGTGAGAGAGCTGATGAGTGCGATAAGTACGATTGTGAGAGTGATGGTGAGTGCGATGGCGAGGATGATGATGAGTGCGATGGTGAGAACAATGGTGAGAGTATCGTGAGTGCAACGGTGACAGTGATGCTGCGTGCGATGGTCCATTTAATGGTGAGTGAGATGGTGTGTGTGATGGTGAGAGCGAAGCGATGATGAGAGCGATGATGAGTGCAAAGGTGAGTGCTATGGTGAGAGCGATGGTGAGTGCAATGTTGAGAGCGATGGTGAGAGCGATGGAGGGTGCGATGATGACGGTGATTGTGAGAGTGATGGTGAGTGTGATTGTGAGAGTGAAGCTGCGTGCAACTGTCCGTGTGATGGTGCATGCCAGGGTGCATGCGATGGAGAGTGCGATGCCGAGAGTGATATTGGGAGCGATCTTGAGAGCGATGGTGAGTGTGATTGTAAAAGCGATTGTTAGTGCCAAAGTGCGTGTGATGGTGAGTGCGATGGTGAGTCAGATGGTGAGCATGATGGGGAAAGAGATGGTGAGTGTGAAGGTGAGTGTGATGGTGTGCACGATTGTGCATGCAATCGTTAGAGCAATGGAAAGTGCGATGGTTAGTGCGATGGTGACAGCGATGATGAGAGTGATGGTGAAAGCGATTGTGAATTCGAAGGTGTGGGTGAGGGTGTGTGCGATGGAGACTGGGATGCTGAGTGAGATGGTGAGAGAGATGGTGAAAGCAATTGTGAGTGCAATGATGAGTGCGATGCTGAGTGCGATGGTGCATGTGATGGTGCCAGCTATCGTGAGTGTGTTGGAGAGAGTGATGGTGAGTGTGATGTTCAGTGCTATGGTGAAACAGATAGTGCGTGTGATGGTGCACGCGACAGTGTGTGCCACTGTGCGTACAACAGTGTGTGCAATGGTGAGTTCAATGTGTAGTGCAACCATGAGAACAATGTTGAGTGCGACAGTGAGTGCAAGGGTGAGAGCCATGGTGTGTGCGATGGTTCGTTCGATGGAGTTGCGATGCTGAGTTTGATGGTTAGAGCGATCTAGAGTGTGATGATGAGTGCGATGGTGATTGTGATGGTGAGAGCGATGGTGAGTGAGATGGTGGGTGCAATAGTGAGAGCCATGGTGAATTCAACAGTGAGTGCGATGTTGAGAGTGATGGTGAGTGTGATGGTGAGCGCGATGGTGAGTACGATGGTGAGAGCGATGCTGAGTGTGATGGTGAGACCGATGGTGCATGCGATGGTGCGAGGGATGATGAGTGTGATGGTGAGAGTGATGGTGAGTGCAATGTTCGATGCAATGCTGAGAGTGATAGTGCGTGCGATGTTACGTGCAAAAATGTGGGCCATGGTGCATGCGACAGTTTGTGAGACAGTGAGTGCAACGGTGAGTGCGACAGTGAGAGCAAAGTTGAGTGCGATGGATAGTGTGAGGGTGAGACCAATGGTGCCTGCGATGTTGCGTGCAATACAGAATGCCATGCTGAACGCGATGATAGGAACGATCGTGAAAGCGATCGTGAGTGCGATGGTGAGAGCGATGATGAGTGCGAGTGTGAGAGCAATGGTGAGTGCGATGGTGAGATCGATGGTGACTGCGAGGGTGAGTGCATTGGTGAGAGCGATGGTGAGAGTGATGATGAGAGCGATGGTGAGGCGATGGTGAGAGTGATGGTGAGTGATTTGCTGGGTGCGATGGTGAGAGCGATCATGAGAGCAATGTTGAGTGCGATGGTGAGAGCAATGTTGAGTGCGATGGCGAGTGTGATGTTGTGTGCGAGGGTGAGAGTGATCGTGAGTGTGAGGGTGAGAGTGATGGTGAGAGCGATGGTGAGAGTGATGGTGAGTACGATGGTGAGTACGTTGGTGCGTGCCATGCTGCGAGCTTTGGTGAGCGCCATGGTGAGACCGATGGTGAGAGCGAGGATAAGTGTGATGGTTAGAGTGATGCTGAGAGTAACGGTGAGTGCAGTGGTGAGTGCAGTGATGAGTGTGATACGGCAGTGCACATGATGGTGGGTGCGACAGTGATTGGGACGGTGAGAGTGAGCATGAGAGCGAAAGCGCGTGTGATGGTGCATGCGATGGAGAGTGCTTGGCTGAGTGCGATGGTGAGAGCAATTTTGAGAGCGATTGTGAGTATGATGGAGAGTGTGATGGTGAGAACCATGGTGACAGACATGGTGAGTGCGATGTTGAGAGCGATGGTGAGAGTGTTAGAGCGTGTGATGGAGCACGTGACACTGTGTGCCCCAGTGCATGCTATGGTGAGTGCTATGGGGAGTGCAATGGAGAGAGTGATGGTGAAAGCGAATGTGAGTGCAAAGGTGTGTGCGATTGTGAGTGTGACTGTGAGTCTTATGGTGAGAAGATGGTAAGTGCGATGGTGAGAGCAATGGTGAGTGTGATGATGAGAGTGATGGTGAGAGCGACGGTGATGGTGATGGTGAGAGCGATGGTGTGTACGATTATGAGTGTGATGGTGAGAGCGATGTGAGTCCGAGGGTGAGAGCGATGCTGCTTTCGATGGTCCATGTGATGGTGCGTGACACGCTGCATGCAATGGACAGTGCAATGCAAAGTGTGATCTTGAGAGAGGTCTTGAGAGCGGTCTTGAGAGCGACAGTGAGTGCAATTTTGAGTGTCATGGTGGGAACAACGTTGAGAGTGATGGTGAGTGCGATGGCATGTGCGATGGTGAGTACGATGGTGAGGGTGATGGTGAGAGCGATGTTGAGTGTGATGGTGAGAGTGATGGTGAGAGCGATGGTAAGTGCAATGGTAAGTGCGATGGTGAATGCGATGGTGAGTGTGATGGTGAGAGAGATGTTGAGAGCGAAGTTCAGTGCAATGGTGAGAGCGATGATGGGTGCAATTGTGAGAACAACGGTTAGTGCGAAGGTGAGATCGATGGTGACTGCGAGGGTGAATGCGTTGTTGAGAGCGATGTTGAGAGCGATGGTGAGTGTGATGGCGAATGTGATGTTGAGTTCGAGGGTGAGAGCGATGGTGACTGCGAGCGTGAGTGCGATGGGGAGAGCGATATCGAGAGTGATGGTGACTGCCACAGTGAGAGAGCTGATGAGTGCGATAAGTACGATTGTGAGAGTGATGGTGAGTGCGATGGCGAGGATGATGATGAGTGCGATGGTGAGAACAATGGTGAGAGTATCGTGAGTGCAACGGTGACAGTGATGCTGCGTGCGATGGTCCATTTAATGGTGAGTGAGATGGTGTGTGTGATGGTGAGAGCGAAGCGATGATGAGAGCGATGATGAGTGCAAAGGTGAGTGCTATGGTGAGAGCGATGGTGAGTGCAATGTTGAGAGCGATGGTGAGAGCGATGGAGGGTGCGATGATGACGGTGATTGTGAGAGTGATGGTGAGTGTGATTGTGAGAGTGAAGCTGCGTGCAACTGTCCGTGTGATGGTGCATGCCAGGGTGCATGCGATGGAGAGTGCGATGCCGAGAGTGATATTGGGAGCGATCTTGAGAGCGATGGTGAGTGCGATTGTAAAAGCGATTGTTAGTGCCAAAGTGCGTGTGATGGTGAGTGCGATGGTGAGTCAGATGGTGAGCATGATGGGGAAAGAGATGGTGAGTGTGAAGGTGAGTGCGATGGTGTGCACGATTGTGCATGCAATCGTTAGAGCAATGGAAAGTGCGATGGTTAGTGCGATGGTGACAGCGATGATGAGAGTGATGGTGAAAGCGATTGTGAATTCGAAGGTGTGGGTGAGGGTGTGTGCGATGGAGACTGGGATGCTGAGTGAGATGGTGAGAGAGATGGTGAAAGCAATTGTGAGTGCAATGATGAGTGCGATGCTGAGTGCGATGGTGCATGTGATGGTGCCAGCTATCGTGAGTGTGTTGGAGAGAGTGATGGTGAGTGTGATGTTCAGTGCTATGGTGAAACAGATAGTGCGTGTGATGGTGCACGCGACAGTGTGTGCCACTGTGCGTACAACAGTGTGTGCAATGGTGAGTTCAATGTGTAGTGCAACCATGAGAACAATGTTGAGTGCGACAGTGAGTGCAAGGGTGAGAGCCATGGTGTGTGCGATGGTTCGTTCGATGGAGTTGCGATGCTGAGTTTGATGGTTAGAGCGATCTAGAGTGTGATGATGAGTGCGATGGTGATTATGATGGTGAGAGCGATGGTGAGTGAGATGGTGGGTGCAATAGTGAGAGCCATGGTGAATTCAACAGTGAGTGCGATGTTGAGAGTGATGGTGAGTGTGATGGTGAGCGCGATGGTGAGTACGATGGTGAGAGCGATGCTGAGTGTGATGGTGAGACCGATGGTGCATGCGATGGTGCGAGGGATGATGAGTGTGATGGTGAGAGTGATGGTGAGTGCAATGTTCGATGCAATGCTGAGAGTGATAGTGCGTGCGATGTTACGTGCAAAAATGTGGGCCATGGTGCATGCGACAGTTTGTGAGACAGTGAGTGCAACGGTGAGTGCGACAGTGAGAGCAAAGTTGAGTGCGATGGATAGTGTGAGGGTGAGACCAATGGTGCCTGCGATGTTGCGTGCAATACAGAATGCCATGCTGAACGCGATGATAGGAACGATCGTGAAAGCGATCGTGAGTGCGATGGTGAGAGCGATGATGAGTGCGAGTGTGAGAGCAATGGTGAGTGCGATGGTGAGATCGATGGTGACTGCGAGGGTGAGTGCATTGGTGAGAGCGATGGTGAGAGTGATGATGAGAGCGATGGTGAGGCGATGGTGAGAGTGATGGTGAGTGATTTGCTGGGTGCGATGGTGAGAGCGATCATGAGAGCAATGTTGAGTGCGATGGTGAGAGCAATGTTGAGTGCGATGGCGAGTGTGATGTTGTGTGCGAGGGTGAGAGTGATCGTGAGTGTGAGGGTGAGAGTGATGGTGAGAGCGATGGTGAGAGTGATGGTGAGTACGATGGTGAGTACGTTGGTGCGTGCCATGCTGCGAGCTTTGGTGAGCGCCATGGTGAGACCGATGGTGAGAGCGAGGATAAGTGTGATGGTTAGAGTGATGCTGAGAGTAACGGTGAGTGCAGTGGTGAGTGCAGTGATGAGTGTGATACGGCAGTGCACATGATGGTGGGTGCGACAGTGATTGGGACGGTGAGAGTGAGCATGAGAGCGAAAGCGCGTGTGATGGTGCATGCGATGGAGAGTGCTTGGCTGAGTGCGATGGTGAGAGCAATTTTGAGAGCGATTGTGAGTATGATGGAGAGTGTGATGGTGAGAACCATGGTGACAGACATGGTGAGTGCGATGTTGAGAGCGATGGTGAGAGTGTTAGAGCGTGTGATGGAGCACGTGACACTGTGTGCCCCAGTGCATGCTATGGTGAGTGCTATGGTGAGTGCAATGGGGAGTGCAATGGTGAGAGTGATGGTGAAAGTGAATGTGAGTGCAAAGGTGTGTGCGATTGTGAGTGTGACTGTGAGTCTTATGGTGAGAAGATGGTAAGTGCGATGGTGAGAGCAATGGTGAGTGTGATGATGAGAGTGATGGTGAGAGCGACGGTGATGGTGATGGTGAGAGCGATGGTGTGTACGATTATGAGTGTGATGGTGAGAGCGATGTGAGTCCGAGGGTGAGAGCGATGCTGCTTTCGATGGTCCATGTGATGGTGCGTGACACGCTGCATGCAATGGACAGTGCAATGCCAAGTGTGATCTTGAGAGTGGTCTTGAGAGCGACAGTGAGTGCAATTTTGAGTGTCATGGTGGGAACGACGGTGAGAGTGATGGTGAGTGCGATGGCATGTGCGATGGTGAGAACGATGGTGAGGGTGATGGTGAGAGCGATGTTGAGTGTGATGGTGAGAGTGATGGTGAGAGCGACGGTAAGTGCAATGGTAAGTGCGATGGTGAGTGCGATGTTGAGGGTGATGGTGAGTGCGATGGTGAGTGCTATCGTGAGAGTGATGGTGAGTGAGATGGTGAGTGTGATGGAGCGTACGATGGTGTGTGTGGTGGTGAGAGCGACGGAGAGTGTGATAGGCAGTGCGATGCTGACAGTGATAGTGAGAGCGATGTTGAAAGTGATTGTGATTGCAAAGGTGTGTGCGATGGTGAGAGAGATCTTGAGAGCGATGGTGAGTGCGATGGTGAGTGGGATGGTGCATGTGATGGTGAGTGCGATGGTGTGCGTGATAGTGAGAGCAATGGCGCGTGCGATGGTGATTGCGACATTGAGACCGATGGTGAGAGCGGTGGTGAGTGCAATCGTGAGTGCAATGGTGAGAGCGATGATGAGTGCCAGTGTGAGAGCAATGGTGAGTGTGATGGTGAAATCGATGGTGACTCTGAGGGTGAATGCGTTGGTGAGAGCGATGGTGAGAGCGAAGGTGAGTGCGATGTTGAGAACGATGGTGAGAGTGATGATGACAGCGATGGTGAGGCGATGGTGAGTGCTATGCTGTGTGTGACGGTGAGAGCGATTTTGAGTGCGATGGTGGGAGCGATGGTGAGTGCGATGGTGAATGTGATGGTGAGTGCGAGGGTGAGAGTGATGGTGAGTGTGAGGGTGAGTGCGATGGGGAGAGCGATAATGAGAGTGATGGTGACTGCCACAGTGAGAGAGCTGATGAGTGCGATGAGTACGATTGTGAGAGTGATGGTGGGTGCGATGGCGAGGGCGATGATGGGTAAGATGGTGAGAACAATGGTGAGAGCTATGGTGAGTGCGACGGTGACAGTGATGCTGCGTGCACTGGTCCATTTAATTGTGAGTGAGATGGTGTGTGTGATGGTCAGAGTGAAGCGATGATGAGAGCGATAATGAGTGCAATGGTGAGTGCTATGCTGAGAGCGATGGTGAGAGCGATGGAGGGTGCGATGATCAGTCTGATGGTGAGAGCGATAGTGAGAGTGATGGTGAGTGTGAGGGTGACATCAATGTTGCGTGCAATGATCCGTGTGATGCTGAGTGTGATGGTGACTGCGATGGTGAGTGTGATGCTGAGAGCTATGGTGTGTTCGATGATGAGTGCGATGGTGAGAGCAACGGAGAGTGCGATGGTGAGAGTGATGATGAGTGTGATAGTGTGTGCGATGGTCAGTGTGATGTTGAGGGCGATGGTGAGACCGATGATGAGAGCCATAGTGAGTGAGACGTGGAGTGCGATGGTAAAAGCAATGGTGAGAACAAAGGCGAGAGCAATGGTGAGAGCGATGGTGAGTGCGATGATGACGGTGATTGTGAGAGTGATGGTGAGTGTGATTGTGAGAGTGAAGCTGTGTGCAACTGTCCGTGTGATGGTGCATGCCAGGGTGCATGCGATGGAGAGTGCGATGCCGAGAGTGATATTGGGAGCGATCTTGAGAGCGATGGTGAGTGCGATTGTAAAACCGATTGTTAGTGCCAAAGTGCGTGTGATGGTGAGTGCGATGGTGAGTCAGATGGTGAGCATGATGGGGAAAGAGATGGTGAGTGTGAAGGTGAGTGCAATGGTGTGCACGATTGTGCATGCAATCGTTAGAGCAATGGAAAGTGCGATGGTTAGTGCGATGGTGACAGCGATGATGAGAGTGATGGTGAAAGCGATTGTGAATTCGAAGGTGTGGGTGAGGGTGTGTGCGATGGAGACTGGGATGCTGAGTGAGATGGTGAGAGAGGTGGTGAAAGCAATTGTGAGTGCAATGATGAGTGCGATGCTGAGTGCGATGGTGCATGTGATGGTGCCAGCTATCGTGAGTGTGTTGGAGAGAGTGATGGTGAGTGTGATGTTCAGTGCTATGGTGAAACAGATAGTGCGTGTGACGGTGCACGCGACAGTGTGTGCCACTGTGCGTACAACAGTGTGTGCATAGGTGAGTTCAATGTGGAGTGCAACCATGAGAACAATGTTGAGTGCGACAGTGAGTGCAAGGGTGAGAGCCATGGTGTGTGCGATGGTTCGTTCGATGGAGTTGCGATGCTGAGTTTGATGGTTAGAGCGATCTAGAGTGTGATGATGAGTGCGATGGTGATTGTGATGGTGAGAGCGATGGTGAGTGAGATGGTGGGTGCAATAGTGAGAGCCATGGTGAATTCAACAGTGAGTGCGATGTTGAGAGTGATGGTGAGTGTGATGGTGAGAGCGATGGTGAGTACGATGGTGAGAGCGATTCTGAGTGTGATGGTGAGACCGATGGTGCATGCAATGGTGCGAGGGATGATGAGTGTGATGGTGAGAGTGATGTTGAGTGAAATGTTCGATGCAATGCTGAGAGTGATAGTGCGTGTGATGTTACGTGCAAAAATGTGGGCCATGGTGCATGCGACAGTTTGTGAGACAGTGAGTGCAACGGTGAGTGCGACAGTGAGAGCAAAGTTGAGTGCGATGGATACTGTGAGGGTGAGACCAATGGTGCCTGCGATGTTGCGTGCAATACAGAATGCCATGCTGAGCGTGATGATAGGAACAATCGTGAAAGCGATCGTGAGTGCGATGGTGAGAACGATGATGAGTGCGAGTGTGAGAGCAATGGTGAGTTCGATGGTGAGATCGATGGTGACTGCGAGGGTGAGTGCATTGGTGAGAGCGATGGTGAGAGTGATGATGAGAGCGATGGTGAGGCGATGGTGAGAGTGATGGTGAGTGATTTGCTGGGTGCGATGGTGAGAGCGATCATGAGAGCAATGTTGAGTGCGATGGTGAGAGCAATGTTGAGTGCGATGACGAGTGTGATGTTGTGTGCGAGGGTGAGAGTGATCGTGAGTGTGAGGGTGAGAGTGATGGTGAGAGCGATGGTGAGAGTGATGGTGAGTACGATGGTGAGTACGTTGGTGCGTGCCATGCTGCGAGTTTTGGTGAGCGCCATGGTGAGACCGATGGTGAGAGCGAGGATAAGTGTGATGGTTAGAGTGATGCTGAGAGTAACGGTGAGTGCAGTGGTGAGTGCAGTGATGAGTGTGATACGGCAGTGCACATGATGGTGGGTGCGACAGTGATTGGAACGGTGAGAGTGAGCATGAGAGCGAAAGCGCGTGTGATGGTGCATGCGATGGAGAGTGCTTGGCTGAGTGCGATGGTGAGAGCAATTTTGAGAGCGATTGTGAGTATGATGGAGAGTGTGATGGTGAGAACCATGGTGACAGACATGGTGAGTGCGATGTTGAGAGCGATGGTGAGAGTGTTAGAGCGTGTGATGGAGCACGTGACACTGTGTGCCCCAGTGCATGCTATGGTGAGTGCTATGGTGAGTGCAATGGGGAGTGCAATGGTGAGAGTGATGGTGAAAGCGAATGTGAGTGCAAAGGTGTGTGCGATTGTGAGTGTGACTGTGAGTCTTATGGTGAGAAGATGGTAAGAGCGATGGTGAGAGCAATGGTGAGAGCAATGGTGAGTGTGATGATGAGAGTGATGGTGAGAGCGACGGTGATGGTGAGAGCGATGGTGTGTACGATTATGAGTGTGATGGTGAGAGCGATGTGAGTCCGAGGGTGAGAGAGATGCTGCTTTCGATGGTCCATGTGATGGTGCGTGACACGCTGCATGCAATGGACAGTGCAATGCCAAGTGTGATCTTGAGAGTGGTCTTGAGAGCGACAGTGAGTGCAATTTTGAGTGTGATCGTGGGAGCGATGGTGAGAGTGATGGTGAGTGAGATGGCATGTGCGATGGTGAGAACGATGGTGAGGGTGATAGTGATGGTGAGAGCGATGGTAAGTGCAACGGTAAGTGCGATGGTGAGTGCGATGTTGAGGGTGATGGTGAGTGCGATGGTGAGTGCTATCGTGAGAGTGATGGTGAGTGAGATGGTGAGTGTGATGGAGCGTACGATGGTGTGTGTGATGGTGAGAGCGATGGAGAGTGTGATAGGCAGTGCGATGCTGACAGTGATAATGAGAGCGATGTTGAAAGTGATTGTGATTGCAAAGGTGTGTGCGATGGTGAGAGAGATCTTGAGAGCGATGGTGCGTGCGATGGTGAGTGGGATGGTGCATGTGATGGTGAGTGCGATGGTGTGCGTGATAGTGAGAGCAATGGCGCGTGCGATGGTGATTGCGACATTGAGACCGATGGTGAGAGCGATGGTGAGTGCAATCGTGAGTGCAATGGTGAGAGCGATGATGAGTGCAAGTGTGAGAGCAATGGTGAGTGCGATGGTGAAATCGATGGTGACTCTGAGGGTGAATGCGTTGGTGAGAGCGATGGTGAGAGCAAAGGTGAGTGCGATGTTGAGAACGATGGTGAGAGTGATGATGACAGCGATGGTGAGGCGATGGTGAGTGCGATGGTGAGTGCTATGCTGTGTGTGACTGTGAGAGCGATTTTGCGTGCGATGGTGGGAGCGATGGTGAGTGCTATGGTGAATGTGATGGTGAGTACGAGGGTGAGAGCGATGGTGAGTGTGAGGGTGAGAGCGATGGGGAGAGCGATAATGAGAGTGATGGTGACTGCCACAGTGAGAGAGCTGATGAGTGCGATGAGTACGATTGTGAGAGTGATGGTGGGTGCAATGGCGAGGGCGATGATGAGTAAGATGGTGAGAACAATGGTGAGAGCTATGGTGAGTGCGACGGTGACAGGGATGCTGCGTGCGCTGGTCCATTTAATTGTGAGTGAGATGGTGTGTGTGATGGTCAGAGTGAAGCGATGATGAGAGCGATAATGAGTGCAATGGTGAGTGCTATGCTGAGAGCGATGGTGAGAGCGATGGAGGGTGCGATGATCAGTCTGATGGTGAGAGCGATAGTGAGAGTGATGGTGAGTGTGAGGGTGACATCAATGTTGCGTGCAATGATCCGTGTGATGCTGAGTGCGATGGTGACTGCGATGGTGAGTGTGATGCTGAGAGCTATGGTGTGTTCGATGGTGAGTGCGATGGTGAGAGCAACGGAGAGTGCGATGGTGAGAGTGATGACGAGTGTGATAGTGTGTGCGATGGTCAGTGTGATGTTGAGGGCGATGGTGAGACTGATGATGAGAGCCATAGTGAGTGAGACGTGGAGTGCAATGGTAAAAGCAATGGTGAGAACAAAGGCGAGAGCAATGGTGAGAGCGATGGTGAGTGCGATGATGACGGTGATTGTGAGAGTGATGGTGAGTGTGATTGTGAGAGTGAAGCTGTGTGCAACTGTCCGTGTGATGGTGCATGCCAGGGTGCATGCGATGGTGAGTGCGATGCCGAGAGTGATATTGGGAGCGATCTTGAGAGCGATGGTGAGTGCGATTGTAAAACCGATTGTTAGTGCCAAAGTGCGTGTGATGGTGAGTGCGATGGTGAGTCAGATGGTGAGCATGATGGGGAAAGAGATGGTGAGTGTGAAGGTGAGTGCAATGGTGTGCACGATTGTGCATGCAATCGTTAGAGCAATGGAAAGTGCGATGGTTAGTGCGATGGTGACAGCGATGATGAGAGTGATGGTGAAAGCGATTGTGAATTCGAAGGTGTGGGTGAGGGTGTGTGCGATGGAGACTGGGATGCTGAGTGAGATGGTGAGAGAGGTGGTGAAAGCAATTGTGAGTGCAATGATGAGTGCGATGCTGAGTGCGATGGTGCATGCGATGGTGCCAGCTATCGTGAGTGTGTTGGAGAGAGTGATTGTGAGTGTGATGTTCGGTGCTATGGTGAAACAGATAGTGCGTGTGACGGTGCACGTGACAGTGTGTGCCACTGTGCGTACAACAGTGTGTGCATAGGTGAGTTCAATGTGTAGTGCAACCATGAGAACAATGTTGAGTGCGACAGTGAGTGCAAGGGTGAGAGCCATGGTGTGTGCGATGGTTCGTTCGATGGAGTTGCGATGCTGAGTTTGATGGTTAGAGCGATCTAGAGTGTGATGATGAGTGCGATGGTGATTGTGATGGTGAGAGCGATGGTGAGTGAGATGGTGGGTGCAATAGTGAGAGCCATGGTGAATTCAACAGTGAGTGCGATGTTGAGAGTGATGGTGAGTGTGATGGTGAGAGCGATGGTGAGTACGATGGTGAGAGCGATTCTGAGTGTGATGGTGAGACCGATGGTGCATGCAATGGTGCGAGGGATGATGAGTGTGATGGTGAGAGTGATGTTGAGTGAAATGTTCGATGCAATGCTGAGAGTGATAGTGCGTGTGATGTTACATGCAAAAATGTGGGCCATGGTGCATGCGACAGTTTGTGAGACAGTGAGTGCAACGGTGAGTGCCACAGTGAGAGCAAAGTTGAGTGTGATGGATACTGTGAGGGTGAGACCAATGGTGCCTGCGATGTTGCGTGCAATACAGAATGCCATGCTGAGCGTGATGATAGGAACAATCGTGAAAGCGATCGTGAGTGCGATGGTGAGAACGATGATGAGTGCGAGTGTGAGAGCAATGGTGAGTTCGATGGTGAGATCGATGGTGACTGCGAGGGTGAGTGCATTGGTGAGAGCGATGGTGAGAGTGATGATGAGAGCGATGGTGAGGCGATGGTGAGAGTGATGGTGAGTGATTTGCTGGGTGCGATGGTGAGAGCGATCATGAGAGCAATGTTGAGTGCGATGGTGAGAGCAATGTTGAGTGCGATGGCGAGTGTGATGTTGTGTGCGAGGGTGAGAGTGATCGTGAGTGTGAGGGTGAGAGTGATGGTGAGAGCGATGGTGAGAGTGATGGTGAGTACGATGGTGAGTACGTTGGTGCGTGCCATGCTGCGAGTTTTGGTGAGCGCCATGGTGAGACCGATGGTGAGAGCGAGGATAAGTGTGATGTTTAGAGTGATGCTGAGAGTAACGGTGAGTGCAGTGGTGAGTGCAGTGATGAGTGTGATACGGCAGTGCACATGATGGTGGGTGCGACAGTGATTGGAACGGTGAGAGTGAGCATGAGAGCGAAAGCGCGTGTGATGGTGCATGCGATGGAGAGTGCTTGGCTGAGTGCGATGGTGAGAGCAATTTTGAGAGCGATTGTGAGTATGATGGAGAGTGTGATGGTGAGAACCATGGTGACAGACATGGTGAGTGCGATGTTGAGAGCGATGGTGAGAGTGTTAGAGCGTGTGATGGAGCACGTGACACTGTGTGCCCCAGTGCATGCTATGGTGAGTGCTATGGTGAGTGCAATGGGGAGTGCAATGGTGAGAGTGATGGTGAAAGCGAATGTGAGTGCAAAGGTGTGTGCGATTGTGAGTGTGACTGTGAGTCTTATGGTGAGAAGATGGTAAGAGCGATGGTGAGAGCAATGGTGAGAGCAATGGTGAGTGTGATGATGAGAGTGATGGTGAGAGCGACGGTGATGGTGAGAGCGATGGTGTGTACGATTATGAGTGTGATGGTGAGAGCGATGTGAGTCCGAGGGTGAGAGAGATGCTGCTTTCGATGGTCCATGTGATGGTGCGTGACACGCTGCATGCAATGGACAGTGCAATGCCAAGTGTGATCTTGAGAGTGGTCTTGAGAGCGACAGTGAGTGCAATTTTGAGTGTGATCGTGGGAGCGATGGTGAGAGTGATGGTGAGTGAGATGGCATGTGCGATGGTGAGAACGATGGTGAGGGTGATAGTGATGGTGAGAGCGATGGTAAGTGCAACGGTAAGTGCGATGGTGAGTGCGATGTTGAGGGTGATGGTGAGTGCGATGGTGAGTGCTATCGTGAGAGTGATGGTGAGTGAGATGGTGAGTGTGATGGAGCGTACGATGGTGTGTGTGATGGTGAGAGCGATGGAGAGTGTGATAGGCAGTGCGATGCTGACAGTGATAATGAGAGCGATGTTGAAAGTGATTGTGATTGCAAAGGTGTGTGCGATGGTGAGAGAGATCTTGAGAGCGATGATGCGTGCGATGGTGAGTGGGATGGTGCATGTGATGGTGAGTGCGATGGTGTGCGTGATAGTGAGAGCAATGGCGCGTGCGATGGTGATTGCGACATTGAGACCGATGGTGAGAGCGATGGTGAGTGCAATCGTGAGTGCAATGGTGAGAGCGATGATGAGTGCAAGTGTGAGAGCAATGGTGAGTGCGATGGTGAAATCGATGGTGACTCTGAGGGTGAATGCGTTGGTGAGAGCGATGGTGAGAGCGAAGGTGAGTGCGATGTTGAGAACGATGGTGAGAGTGATGATGACAGCGATGGTGAGGCGATGGTGAGTGCGATGGTGAGTGCTATGCTGTGTGTGACTGTGAGAGCGATTTTGCGTGCGATGGTGGGAGCGATGGTGAGTGCTATGGTGAATGTGATGGTGAGTGCGAGGGTGAGAGCGATGGTGAGTGTGAGGGTGAGAGCGATGGGGAGAGCGATAATGAGAGTGATGGTGACTGCCACAGTGAGAGAGCTGATGAGTGCGATGAGTACGATTGTGAGAGTGATGGTGGGTGCAATGGCGAGGGCGATGATGAGTAAGATGGTGAGAACAATGGTGAGAGCTATGGTGAGTGCGACGGTGACAGGGATGCTGCGTGCGCTGGTCCATTTAATTGTGAGTGAGATGGTGTGTGTGATGGTCAGAGTGAAGCGATGATGAGAGCGATAATGAGTGCAATGGTGAGTGCTATGCTGAGAGCGATGGTGAGAGCGATGGAGGGTGCGATGATCAGTCTGATGGTGAGAGCGATAGTGAGAGTGATGGTGAGTGTGAGGGTGACATCAATGTTGCGTGCAATGATCCGTGTGATGCTGAGTGCGATGGTGACTGCGATGGTGAGTGTGATGCTGAGAGCTATGGTGTGTTCGATGGTGAGTGCGATGGTGAGAGCAACGGAGAGTGCGATGGTGAGAGTGATGACGAGTGTGATAGTGTGTGCGATGGTCAGTGTGATGTTGAGGGCGATGGTGAGACTGATGATGAGAGCCATAGTGAGTGAGACGTGGAGTGCAATGGTAAAAGCAATGGTGAGAACAAAGGCGAGAGCAATGGTGAGAGCGATGGTGAGTGCGATGATGACGGTGATTGTGAGAGTGATGGTGAGTGTGATTGTGAGAGTGAAGCTGTGTGCAACTGTCCGTGTGATGGTGCATGCCAGGGTGCATGCGATGGTGAGTGCGATGCCGAGAGTGATATTGGGAGCGATCTTGAGAGCGATGGTGAGTGCGATTGTAAAACCGATTGTTAGTGCCAAAGTGCGTGTGATGGTGAGTGCGATGGTGAGTCAGATGGTGAGCATGATGGGGAAAGAGATGGTGAGTGTGAAGGTGAGTGCAATGGTGTGCACGATTGTGCATGCAATCGTTAGAGCAATGGAAAGTGCGATGGTTAGTGCGATGGTGACAGCGATGATGAGAGTGATGGTGAAAGCGATTGTGAATTCGAAGGTGTGGGTGAGGGTGTGTGCGATGGAGACTGGGATGCTGAGTGAGATGGTGAGAGAGGTGGTGAAAGCAATTGTGAGTGCAATGATGAGTGCGATGCTGAGTGCGATGGTGCATGCGATGGTGCCAGCTATCGTGAGTGTGTTGGAGAGAGTGATTGTGAGTGTGATGTTCGGTGCTATGGTGAAACAGATAGTGCGTGTGACGGTGCACGTGACAGTGTGTGCCACTGTGCGTACAACAGTGTGTGCATAGGTGAGTTCAATGTGTAGTGCAACCATGAGAACAATGTTGAGTGCGACAGTGAGTGCAAGGGTGAGAGCCATGGTGTGTGCGATGGTTCGTTCGATGGAGTTGCGATGCTGAGTTTGATGGTTAGAGCGATCTAGAGTGTGATGATGAGTGCGATGGTGATTGTGATGGTGAGAGCGATGGTGAGTGAGATGGTGGGTGCAATAGTGAGAGCCATGGTGAATTCAACAGTGAGTGCGATGTTGAGAGTGATGGTGAGTGTGATGGTGAGAGCGATGGTGAGTACGATGGTGAGAGCGATTCTGAGTGTGATGGTGAGACCGATGGTGCATGCAATGGTGCGAGGGATGATGAGTGTGATGGTGAGAGTGATGTTGAGTGAAATGTTCGATGCAATGCTGAGAGTGATAGTGCGTGTGATGTTACATGCAAAAATGTGGGCCATGGTGCATGCGACAGTTTGTGAGACAGTGAGTGCAACGGTGAGTGCCACAGTGAGAGCAAAGTTGAGTGCGATGGATACTGTGAGGGTGAGACCAATGGTGCCTGCGATGTTGCGTGCAATACAGAATGCCATGCTGAGCGTGATGATAGGAACAATCGTGAAAGCGATCGTGAGTGCGATGGTGAGAACGATGATGAGTGCGAGTGTGAGAGCAATGGTGAGTTCGATGGTGAGATCGATGGTGACTGCGAGGGTGAGTGCATTGGTGAGAGCGATGGTGAGAGTGATGATGAGAGCGATGGTGAGGCGATGGTGAGAGTGATGGTGAGTGATTTGCTGGGTGCGATGGTGAGAGCGATCATGAGAGCAATGTTGAGTGCGATGGTGAGAGCAATGTTGAGTGCGATGGCGAGTGTGATGTTGTGTGCGAGGGTGAGAGTGATCGTGAGTGTGAGGGTGAGAGTGATGGTGAGAGCGATGGTGAGAGTGATGGTGAGTACGATGGTGAGTACGTTGGTGCGTGCCATGCTGCGAGTTTTGGTGAGCGCCATGGTGAGACCGATGGTGAGAGCGAGGATAAGTGTGATGTTTAGAGTGATGCTGAGAGTAACGGTGAGTGCAGTGGTGAGTGCAGTGATGAGTGTGATACGGCAGTGCACATGATGGTGGGTGCGACAGTGATTGGAACGGTGAGAGTGAGCATGAGAGCGAAAGCGCGTGTGATGGTGCATGCGATGGAGAGTGCTTGGCTGAGTGCGATGGTGAGAGCAATTTTGAGAGCGATTGTGAGTATGATGGAGAGTGTGATGGTGAGAACCATGGTGACAGACATGGTGAGTGCGATGTTGAGAGCGATGGTGAGAGTGTTAGAGCGTGTGATGGAGCACGTGACACTGTGTGCCCCAGTGCATGCTATGGTGAGTGCTATGGTGAGTGCAATGGGGAGTGCAATGGTGAGAGTGATGGTGAAAGCGAATGTGAGTGCAAAGGTGTGTGCGATTGTGAGTGTGACTGTGAGTCTTATGGTGAGAAGATGGTAAGAGCGATGGTGAGAGCAATGGTGAGAGCAATGGTGAGTGTGATGATGAGAGTGATGGTGAGAGCGACGGTGATGGTGAGAGCGATGGTGTGTACGATTATGAGTGTGATGGTGAGAGCGATGTGAGTCCGAGGGTGAGAGAGATGCTGCTTTCGATGGTCCATGTGATGGTGCGTGACACGCTGCATGCAATGGACAGTGCAATGCCAAGTGTGATCTTGAGAGTGGTCTTGAGAGCGACAGTGAGTGCAATTTTGAGTGTGATCGTGGGAGCGATGGTGAGAGTGATGGTGAGTGAGATGGCATGTGCGATGGTGAGAACGATGGTGAGGGTGATAGTGATGGTGAGAGCGATGGTAAGTGCAATGGTAAGTGCGATGGTGAGTGCGATGTTGAGGGTGATGGTGAGTGCGATGGTGAGTGCTATCGTGAGAGTGATGGTGAGTGAGATGGTGAGTGTGATGGAGCGTACGATGGTGTGTGTGATGGTGAGAGCGATGGAGAGTGTGATAGGCAGTGCGATGCTGACAGTGATAATGAGAGCGATGTTGAAAGTGATTGTGATTGCAAAGGTGTGTGCGATGGTGAGAGAGATCTTGAGAGCGATGGTGCGTGCGATGGTGAGTGGGATGGTGCATGTGATGGTGAGTGCGATGGTGTGCGTGATAGTGAGAGCAATGGCGCGTGCGATGGTGATTGCGACATTGAGACCGATGGTGAGAGCGATGGTGAGTGCAATCGTGAGTGCAATGGTGAGAGCGATGATGAGTGCAAGTGTGAGAGCAATGGTGAGTGCGATGGTGAAATCGATGGTGACTCTGAGGGTGAATGCGTTGGTGAGAGCGATGGTGAGAGCGAAGGTGAGTGCGATGTTGAGAACGATGGTGAGAGTGATGATGACAGCGATGGTGAGGCGATGGTGAGTGCGATGGTGAGTGCTATGCTGTGTGTGACTGTGAGAGCGATTTTGCGTGCGATGGTGGGAGCGATGGTGAGTGCTATGGTGAATGTGATGGTGAGTGCGAGGGTGAGAGCGATGGTGAGTGTGAGGGTGAGTGCGATGGGGAGAGCGATAATGAGAGTGATGGTGACTGCCACAGTGAGAGAGCTGATGAGTGCGATGAGTACGATTGTGAGAGTGATGGTGGGTGCAATGGCGAGGGCGATGATGAGTAAGATGGTGAGAACAATGGTGAGAGCTATGGTGAGTGCGACGGTGACAGGGATGCTGCGTGCGCTGGTCCATTTAATTGTGAGTGAGATGGTGTGTGTGATGGTCAGAGTGAAGCGATGATGAGAGCGATAATGAGTGCAATGGTGAGTGCTATGCTGAGAGCGATGGTGAGAGCGATGGAGGGTGCGATGATCAGTCTGATGGTGAGAGCGATAGTGAGAGTGATGGTGAGTGTGAGGGTGACATCAATGTTGCGTGCAATGATCCGTGTGATGCTGAGTGCGATGGTGACTGCGATGGTGAGTGTGATGCTGAGAGCTATGGTGTGTTCGATGGTGAGTGCGATGGTGAGAGCAACGGAGAGTGCGATGGTGAGAGTGATGACGAGTGTGATAGTGTGTGCGATGGTCAGTGTGATGTTGAGGGCGATGGTGAGACTGATGATGAGAGCCATAGTGAGTGAGACGTGGAGTGCAATGGTAAAAGCAATGGTGAGAACAAAGGCGAGAGCAATGGTGAGAGCGATGGTGAGTGCGATGATGACGGTGATTGTGAGAGTGATGGTGAGTGTGATTGTGAGAGTGAAGCTGCGTGCAACTGTCCGTGTGATGGTGCATGCCAGGGTGCATGCGATGGAGAGTGCGATGCCGAGAGTGATATTGGGAGCGATCTTGAGAGCGATGGTGAGTGCGATTGTAAAAGCGATTGTTAGTGCCAAAGTGCGTG
Organism: Globicephala melas; assembly: GCF_963455315.2. Lineage (NCBI taxonomy): Eukaryota > Metazoa > Chordata > Mammalia > Artiodactyla > Delphinidae > Globicephala > Globicephala melas. The sequence continues at coordinate 30,647,103 of NC_083326.1, read as the reverse complement.
TGATGGTGAGTGCGATGGTGAGTCAGATGGTGAGCATGATGGGGAAAGAGATGGTGAGTGTGAAGGTGAGTGCGATGGTGTGCACGATTGTGCATGCAATCGTTAGAGCAATGGAAAGTGCGATGGTTAGTGCGATGGTGACAGCGATGATGAGAGTGATGGTGAAAGCGATTGTGAATTCGAAGGTGTGGGTGAGGGTGTGTGCGATGGAGACTGGGATGCTGAGTGAGATGGTGAGAGAGATGGTGAAAGCAATTGTGAGTGCAATGATGAGTGCGATGCTGAGTGCGATGGTGCATGCGATGGTGCCAGCTATCGTGAGTGTGTTGGAGAGAGTGATGGTGAGTGTGATGTTCAGTGCTATGGTGAAACAGATAGTGCGTGTGACGGTGCACGCGACAGTGTGTGCCACTGTGCGTACAACAGTGTGTGCAATGGTGAGGTCAATGTGTAGTGCAACCATGAGAACAATGTTGAGTGCGACAGTGAGTGCAAGGGTGAGAGCCATGGTGTGTGCGATGGTTCGTTCGATGGAGTTGCGATGCTGAGTTTGATGGTTAGAGCGATCTAGAGTGTGGTGATGAGTGCGATGGTGATTGTGATGGTGAGAGCGATGGTGAGTGAGATGGTGGGTGCAATAGTGAGAGCCATGGTGAATTCAACAGTGAGTGCGATGTTGAGAGCGATGGTGAGTGTGATGGTGAGAGCGATGGTGAGTACGATGGTGAGAGCGATGCTGAGTGTGATGGTGAGACCGATGGTGCATGCGATGGTGCGAGGGATGATGAGTGTGATGGTGAGAGTGATGGTGAGTGCAATGTTCGATGCAATGCTGAGAGTGATAGTGCGTGCGATGTTACGTGCAAAAATGTGGGCCATGGTGCATGCGACAGTTTGTGAGACAGTGAGTGCAACGGTGAGTGCGACAGTGAGAGCAAAGTTGAGTGCGATGGATAGTGTGAGGGTGAGACCAATGGTGCCTGCGATGTTGCGTGCAATACAGAATGCCATGCTGAGCGCGATGATAGGAACAATCGTGAAAGCGATCGTGAGTGTGATGGTGAGAGCGATGATGAGTGCGAGTGTGAGAGCAATGGTGAGTGCGATGGTGAGATCGATGGTGACTGCGAGGGTGAGTGCATTGGTGAGAGCGATGGTGAGAGTGATGATGAGAGCGATGGTGAGGCGATGGTGAGAGTGATGGTGAGTGATTTGCTGGGTGCGATGGTGAGAGCGATCGTGAGAGCAATGTTGAGTGCGATGGTGAGAGCAATGTTGAGTGCGATGGCGAGTGTGATGTTGTGTGCGAGGGTGAGAGTGATCGTGAGTGTGAGGGTGAGAGTGATGGTGAGAGCGATGGTGAGAGTGATGGTGAGTACGATGGTGAGTACGTTGGTGCGTGCCATGCTGCGAGCTTTGGTGAGCGCCATGGTGAGACCGATGGTGAGAGCGAGGATAAGTGTGATGGTTAGAGTGATGCTGAGAGTAACGGTGAGTGCAGTGGTGAGTGCAGTGATGAGTGTGATACGGCAGTGCACATGATGGTGGGTGCGACAGTGATTGGGACGGTGAGAGTGAGCATGAGAGCGAAAGCGCGTGTGATGGTGCATGCGATGGAGAGTGCTTGGCTGAGTGCGATGGTGAGAGCAATTTTGAGAGCGATTGTGAGTATGATGGAGAGTGTGATGGTGAGAACCATGGTGACAGACATGGTGAGTGCGATGTTGAGAGCGATGGTGAGAGTGTTAGAGCGTGTGATGGAGCACGTGACACTGTGTGCCCCAGTGCATGCTATGGTGAGTGCTATGGTGAGTGCGATGGGGAGTGCAATGGTGAGAGTGATGGTGAAAGTGAATGTGAGTGCAAAGGTGTGTGCGATTGTGAGTGTGACTGTGAGTCTTATGGTGAGAAGATGGTAAGTGCGATGGTGAGAGCAATGGTGAGTGTGATGATGAGAGTGATGGTGAGAGCGACGGTGATGGTGATGGTGAGAGCGATGGTGTGTACGATTATGAGTGTGATGGTGAGAGCGATGTGAGTCCGAGGGTGAGAGCGATGCTGCTTTCGATGGTCCATGTGATGGTGCGTGACACGTTGCATGCAATGGACAGTGCAATGCCAAGTGTGATCTTGAGAGTGGTCTTGAGAGTGACAGTGAGTGCAATTTTGAGTGTCATGGTGGGAACGACGGTGAGAGTGATGGTGAGTGCGATGGCATGTGCGATGGTGAGAACGATGGTGAGGGTGATGGTGAGAGCGATGTTGAGTGTGATGGTGAGAGTGATGGTGAGAGCGATGGTAAGTGCAATGGTAAGTGCGATGGTGAGTGCGATGTCGAGGGTGATGGTGAGTGCGATGGTGAGTGCTATCGTGAGAGTGATGGTGAGTGAGATGGTGAGTGTGATGGAGCGTACGATGGTGTGTGTGATGGTGAGAGCGACGGAGAGTGTGATAGGCAGTGCGATGCTGACAGTGATAGTGAGAGCGATGTTGAAAGTGATTGTGATTGCAAAATTGTGTGTGCGATGGTGAGAGAGATCTTGAGAGCGATGGTGAGTGCGATGGTGAGTGGGATGGTGCATGTGATGGTGAGTGCGATGGTGTGCGTGATAGTGAGAGCAATGGCGCGTGCGATGGTGATTGCGACATTGAGACCGATGGTGAGAGCGGTGGTGAGTGCAATCGTGAGTGCAATGGTGAGAGCGATGATGAGTGCCAGTGTGAGAGCAATGGTGAGTGTGATGGTGAAATCGATGGTGACTCTGAGGGTGAATGCGTTGGTGAGAGCGATGGTGAGAGCGAAGGTGAGTGCGATGTTGAGAACGATGGTGAGAGTGATGATGACAGCGATGGTGAGGCGATGGTGAGTGCAATGGTGAGTGCTATGCTGTGTGTGACGGTGAGAGCGATTTTGAGTGCGATGGTGGGAGCGATGGTGAGTGCGATGGTGAATGTGATGGTGAGTGCGAGGGTGAGAGCGATGGTGAGTGTGAGGGTGAGTGCGATGGGGAGAGCGATAATGAGAGTGATGGTGACTGCCACAGTGAGAGAGCTGATGAGTGCGATGAGTACGATTGTGAGAGTGATGGTGGGTGCGATGGCGAGGGCGATGATGGGTAAGATGGTGAGAACAATGGTGAGAGCTATGGTGAGTGCGACGGTGACAGTGATGCTGCGTGCGCTGGTCCATTTAATTGTGAGTGAGATGGTGTGTGTGATGGTCAGAGTGAAGCGATGATGAGAGCGATAATGAGTGCAATGGTGAGTGCTATGCTGAGAGCGATGGTGAGAGCGATGGAGGGTGCGATGATCAGTCCGATGGTGAGAGCGATAGTGAGAGTGATGGTGAGTGTGAGGGTGACATCAATGTTGCGTGCAATGATCCGTGTGATGCTGAGTGTGATGGTGACTGCGATGGTGAGTGTGATGCTGAGAGCTATGGTGTGTTCGATGATGAGTGCGATGGTGAGAGCAACGGAGAGTGCGATGGTGAGAGTGATGATGAGTGTGATAGTGTGTGCGATGGTCAGTGTGATGTTGAGGGCGATGGTGAGAACGATGATGAGAGCCATAGTGAGTGAGACGTGGAGTGCGATGGTAAAAGCAATGGTGAGAACAAAGGCGAGAGCAATGGTGAGAGCGATGGTGAGTGCGATGATGACGGTGATTGTGAGAGTGATGGTGAGTGTGATTGTGAGAGTGAAGCTGCGTGCAACTGTCCGTGTGATGGTGCATGCCAGGGTGCATGCGATGGAGAGTGCGATGCCGAGAGTGATATTGGGAGCGATCTTGAGAGCGATGGTGAGTGCGATTGTAAAAGCGATTGTTAGTGCCAAAGTGCGTGTGATGGTGAGTGCGATGGTGAGTCAGATGGTGAGCATGATGGGGAAAGAGATGGTGAGTGTGAAGGTGAGTGCGATGGTGTGCACGATTGTGCATGCAATCGTTAGAGCAATGGAAAGTGCGATGGTTAGTGCGATGGTGACAGCGATGATGAGAGTGATGGTGAAAGCGATTGTTAATTCAAAGGTGTGGGTGAGGGTGTGTGCGATGGAGACTGGGATGCTGAGTGAGATGGTGAGAGAGATGGTGAAAGCAATTGTGAGTGCAATGATGAGTGCGATGCTGAGTGCGATGGTGCATGCGATGGTGCCAGCTATCGTGAGTGTGTTGGAGAGAGTGATGGTGAGTGTGATGTTCAGTGCTATGGTGAAACAGATAGTGCGTGTGACGGTGCACGCGACAGTGTGTGCCACTGTGCGTACAACAGTGTGTGCAATGGTGAGGTCAATGTGTAGTGCAACCATGAGAACAATGTTGAGTGCGACAGTGAGTGCAAGGGTGAGAGCCATGGTGTGTGCGATGGTTCGTTCGATGGAGTTGCGATGCTGAGTTTGATGGTTAGAGCGATCTAGAGTGTGGTGATGAGTGCGATGGTGATTGTGATGGTGAGAGCGATGGTGAGTGAGATGGTGGGTGCAATAGTGAGAGCCATGGTGAATTCAACAGTGAGTGCGATGTTGAGAGCGATGGTGAGTGTGATGGTGAGAGCGATGGTGAGTACGATGGTGAGAGCGATGCTGAGTGTGATGGTGAGACCGATGGTGCATGCGATGGTGCGAGGGATGATGAGTGTGATGGTGAGAGTGATGGTGAGTGCAATGTTCGATGCAATGCTGAGAGTGATAGTGCGTGCGATGTTACGTGCAAAAATGTGGGCCATGGTGCATGCGACAGTTTGTGAGACAGTGAGTGCAACGGTGAGTGCGACAGTGAGAGCAAAGTTGAGTGCGATGGATAGTGTGAGGGTGAGACCAATGGTGCCTGCGATGTTGCGTGCAATACAGAATGCCATGCTGAGCGCGATGATAGGAACAATCGTGAAAGCGATCGTGAGTGTGATGGTGAGAGCGATGATGAGTGCGAGTGTGAGAGCAATGGTGAGTGCGATGGTGAGATCGATGGTGACTGCGAGGGTGAGTGCATTGGTGAGAGCGATGGTGAGAGTGATGATGAGAGCGATGGTGAGGCGATGGTGAGAGTGATGGTGAGTGATTTGCTGGGTGCGATGGTGAGAGCGATCGTGAGAGCAATGTTGAGTGCGATGGTGAGAGCAATGTTGAGTGCGATGGCGAGTGTGATGTTGTGTGCGAGGGTGAGAGTGATCGTGAGTGTGAGGGTGAGAGTGATGGTGAGAGCGATGGTGAGAGTGATGGTGAGTACGATGGTGAGTACGTTGGTGCGTGCCATGCTGCGAGCTTTGGTGAGCGCCATGGTGAGACCGATGGTGAGAGCGAGGATAAGTGTGATGGTTAGAGTGATGCTGAGAGTAACGGTGAGTGCAGTGGTGAGTGCAGTGATGAGTGTGATACGGCAGTGCACATGATGGTGGGTGCGACAGTGATTGGGACGGTGAGAGTGAGCATGAGAGCGAAAGCGCGTGTGATGGTGCATGCGATGGAGAGTGCTTGGCTGAGTGCGATGGTGAGAGCAATTTTGAGAGCGATTGTGAGTATGATGGAGAGTGTGATGGTGAGAACCATGGTGACAGACATGGTGAGTGCGATGTTGAGAGCGATGGTGAGAGTGTTAGAGCGTGTGATGGAGCACGTGACACTGTGTGCCCCAGTGCATGCTATGGTGAGTGCTATGGTGAGTGCGATGGGGAGTGCAATGGTGAGAGTGATGGTGAAAGTGAATGTGAGTGCAAAGGTGTGTGCGATTGTGAGTGTGACTGTGAGTCTTATGGTGAGAAGATGGTAAGTGCGATGGTGAGAGCAATGGTGAGTGTGATGATGAGAGTGATGGTGAGAGCGACGGTGATGGTGATGGTGAGAGCGATGGTGTGTACGATTATGAGTGTGATGGTGAGAGCGATGTGAGTCCGAGGGTGAGAGCGATGCTGCTTTCGATGGTCCATGTGATGGTGCGTGACACGTTGCATGCAATGGACAGTGCAATGCCAAGTGTGATCTTGAGAGTGGTCTTGAGAGTGACAGTGAGTGCAATTTTGAGTGTCATGGTGGGAACGACGGTGAGAGTGATGGTGAGTGCGATGGCATGTGCGATGGTGAGAACGATGGTGAGGGTGATGGTGAGAGCGATGTTGAGTGTGATGGTGAGAGTGATGGTGAGAGCGATGGTAAGTGCAATGGTAAGTGCGATGGTGAGTGCGATGTCGAGGGTGATGGTGAGTGCGATGGTGAGTGCTATCGTGAGAGTGATGGTGAGTGAGATGGTGAGTGTGATGGAGCGTACGATGGTGTGTGTGATGGTGAGAGCGACGGAGAGTGTGATAGGCAGTGCGATGCTGACAGTGATAGTGAGAGCGATGTTGAAAGTGATTGTGATTGCAAAATTGTGTGTGCGATGGTGAGAGAGATCTTGAGAGCGATGGTGAGTGCGATGGTGAGTGGGATGGTGCATGTGATGGTGAGTGCGATGGTGTGCGTGATAGTGAGAGCAATGGCGCGTGCGATGGTGATTGCGACATTGAGACCGATGGTGAGAGCGGTGGTGAGTGCAATCGTGAGTGCAATGGTGAGAGCGATGATGAGTGCCAGTGTGAGAGCAATGGTGAGTGTGATGGTGAAATCGATGGTGACTCTGAGGGTGAATGCGTTGGTGAGAGCGATGGTGAGAGCGAAGGTGAGTGCGATGTTGAGAACGATGGTGAGAGTGATGATGACAGCGATGGTGAGGCGATGGTGAGTGCAATGGTGAGTGCTATGCTGTGTGTGACGGTGAGAGCGATTTTGAGTGCGATGGTGGGAGCGATGGTGAGTGCGATGGTGAATGTGATGGTGAGTGCGAGGGTGAGAGCGATGGTGAGTGTGAGGGTGAGTGCGATGGGGAGAGCGATAATGAGAGTGATGGTGACTGCCACAGTGAGAGAGCTGATGAGTGCGATGAGTACGATTGTGAGAGTGATGGTGGGTGCGATGGCGAGGGCGATGATGGGTAAGATGGTGAGAACAATGGTGAGAGCTATGGTGAGTGCGACGGTGACAGTGATGCTGCGTGCGCTGGTCCATTTAATTGTGAGTGAGATGGTGTGTGTGATGGTCAGAGTGAAGCGATGATGAGAGCGATAATGAGTGCAATGGTGAGTGCTATGCTGAGAGCGATGGTGAGAGCGATGGAGGGTGCGATGATCAGTCCGATGGTGAGAGCGATAGTGAGAGTGATGGTGAGTGTGAGGGTGACATCAATGTTGCGTGCAATGATCCGTGTGATGCTGAGTGTGATGGTGACTGCGATGGTGAGTGTGATGCTGAGAGCTATGGTGTGTTCGATGATGAGTGCGATGGTGAGAGCAACGGAGAGTGCGATGGTGAGAGTGATGATGAGTGTGATAGTGTGTGCGATGGTCAGTGTGATGTTGAGGGCGATGGTGAGAACGATGATGAGAGCCATAGTGAGTGAGACGTGGAGTGCGATGGTAAAAGCAATGGTGAGAACAAAGGCGAGAGCAATGGTGAGAGCGATGGTGAGTGCGATGATGACGGTGATTGTGAGAGTGATGGTGAGTGTGATTGTGAGAGTGAAGCTGCGTGCAACTGTCCGTGTGATGGTGCATGCCAGGGTGCATGCGATGGAGAGTGCGATGCCGAGAGTGATATTGGGAGCGATCTTGAGAGCGATGGTGAGTGCGATTGTAAAAGCGATTGTTAGTGCCAAAGTGCGTGTGATGGTGAGTGCGATGGTGAGTCAGATGGTGAGCATGATGGGGAAAGAGATGGTGAGTGTGAAGGTGAGTGCGATGGTGTGCACGATTGTGCATGCAATCGTTAGAGCAATGGAAAGTGCGATGGTTAGTGCGATGCTGACAGCGATGATGAGAGTGATGGTGAAAGCGATTGTGAATTCGTAGGTGTGGGTGAGGGTGTGTGCGATGGAGACTGGGATGCTGAGTGAGATGGTGAGAGAGGTGGTGAAAGCAATTGTGAGTGCAATGATGAGTGCGATGCTGAGTGCGATGGTGCATGCGATGGTGCCAGCTATCGTGAGTGTGTTGGAGAGAGTGATGGTGAGTGTGATGTTCAGTGCTATGGTGAAACAGATAGTGCGTGTGATGGTGCACGCGACAGTGTGTGCCACTGTGCGTACAACAGTGTGTGCAATGGTGAGGTCAATGTGTAGTGCAACCATGAGAACAATGTTGAGTGCGACAGTGAGTGCAAGGGTGAGAGCCATGGTGTGTGCGATGGTTCGTTCGATGGAGTTGCGATGCTGAGTTTGATGGTTAGAGCGATCTAGAGTGTGATGATGAGTGCGATGGTGATTGTGATGGTGAGAGCGATGGTGAGTGAGATGGTGGGTGCAATAGTGAGAGCCATGGTGAATTCAATAGTGAGTGCGATGTTGAGAGCGATGGTGAGTGTGATGGTGAGCGCGATGGTGAGTACGATGGTGAGAGTGATGCTGAGTGTGATGGTGAGACCGATGGTTCATTCGATGGTGCGAGGGATGATGAGTGTGATGGTGAGAGTGATGGTGAGTGCAATGTTCGATGCAATGCTGAGAGTGATAGTGCGTGCGATGTTACGTGCAAAAATGTGGGCCATGGTGCATGCGACAGTTTGTGAGACAGTGAGTGCAACGGTGAGTGCGACAGTGAGAGCAAAGTTGAGTGCGATGGATAGTGTGAGGGTGAGACCAATGGTGCCTGCGATGTTGCGTGCAATACAGAATGCCATGCCGAGCGCGATGATAGGAACGATCGTGAAAGCGATCGTGAGTGCGATGGTGAGAGCGATGATGAGTGCGAGTGTGAGAGCAATGGTGAGTGCGATGGTGAGATCGATGGTGACTGCGAGGGTGAGTGCATTGGTGAGAGCGATGGTGAGAGTGATGATGAGAGCGATGGTGAGGCGATGGTGAGAGTGATGGTGAGTGATTTGCTGGGTGCGATGGTGAGAGCGATCATGAGAGCAATGTTGAGTGCGATGGTGAGAGCAATGTTGAGTGCGATGGTGAGTGTGATGTTGTGTGCGAGGGTGAGAGTGATCGTGAGTGTGAGGGTGAGAGTGATGGTGAGAGCGATGGCGAGAGTGATGGTGAGTACGATGGTGAGTACGTTGGTGCGTGCCATGCTGCGAGCTTTGGTGAGCGCCATGGTGAGACCGATGGTGAGAGCGAGGATAAGTGTGATGGTTAGAGTGATGCTGAGAGTAACGGTGAGTGCAGTGGTGAGTGCAGTGATGAGTGTGATACGGCAGTGCACATGATGGTGGGTGCGACAGTGATTGGGACGGTGAGAGTGAGCATGAGAGCGAAAGCGCGTGTGATGGTGCATGCGATGGAGAGTGCTTGGCTGAGTGCGATGGTGAGAGCAATTTTGAGAGCGATTGTGAGTATGATGGAGAGTGTGATGGTGAGAACCATGGTGACAGACATGGTGAGTGCGATGTTGAGAGCGATGGTGAGAGTGTTAGAGCGTGTGATGGAGCACGTGACACTGTGTGCCCCAGTGCATGCTATGGTGAGTGCTATGGGGAGTGCAATGGGGAGTGCAATGGTGAGAGTGATGGTGAAAGCGAATGTGAGTGCAAAGGTGTGTGCGATTGTGAGTGTGACTGTGAGTCTTTTGGTGAGAAGATGGTAAGTGCGATGGTGAGAGCAATGGTGAGTGTGATGATGAGAGTGATGGTGAGAGCGACGGTGATGGTGATGGTGAGAGCGATGGTGTGTACGATTATGAGTGTGATGGTGAGAGCGATGTGAGTCCGAGGGTGAGAGCGATGCTGCTTTCGATGGTCCATGTGATGGTGCGTGACACGCTGCATGCAATGGACAGTGCAATGCAAAGTGTGATCTTGAGAGAGGTCTTGAGAGCGGTCTTGAGAGCGACAGTGAGTGCAATTTTGAGTGTCATGGTGGGAACAACGTTGAGAGTGATGGTGAGTGCGATGGCATGTGCGATGGTGAGAACGATGGTGAGGGTGATGGTGAGAGCGATGTTGAGTGTGATGGTGAGAGTGATGGTGAGAGCGATGGTAAGTGCAATGGTAAGTGCGATGGTGAATGCGATGGTGAGTGTGATGGTGAGAGAGATGTTGAGAGTGAAGTTCAGTGCAATGGTGAGAGCGATGATGGGTGCAATTGTGAGAACAACGGTTAGTGCGAAGGTGAGATCGATGGTGACTGCGAGGGTGAATGCGTTGTTGAGAGCGATGTTGAGAGCGATGGTGAGTGTGATGGCGAATGTGATGTTGAGTTCGAGGGTGAGAGCGATGGTGACTGCGAGCGTGAGTGCGATGGGGAGAGCGATATCGAGAGTGATGGTGACTGCCACAGTGAGAGAGCTGATGAGTGCGATAAGTACGATTGTGAGAGTGATGCTGAGTGCGATGGCGAGGATGATGATGAGTGCGATGGTGAGAACAATGGTGAGAGTATCGTGAGTGCAACGGTGACAGTGATGCTGCGTGCGATGGTCCATTTAATGGTGAGTGAGATGGTGTGTGTGATGGTGAGAGCGAAGCGATGATGAGAGCGATGATGAGTGCAAAGGTGAGTGCTATGGTGAGAGCGATGGTGAGTGCAATGTTGAGAGCGATGGTGAGAGCGATGGAGGGTGCGATGATGACGGTGATTGTGAGAGTGATGGTGAGTGTGATTGTGAGAGTGAAGCTGCGTGCAACTGTCCGTGTGATGGTGCATGCCAGGGTGCATGCGATGGAGAGTGCGATGCCGAGAGTGATATTGGGAGCGATCTTGAGAGCGATGGTGAGTGCGATTGTAAAAGCGATTGTTAGTGCCAAAGTGCGTGTGATGGTGAGTGCGATGGTGAGTCAGATGGTGAGCATGATAGGGAAAGAGATGGTGAGTGTGAAGGTGAGTGTGATGGTGTGCACGATTGTGCATGCAATCGTTAGAGCAATGGAAAGTGCGATGGTTAGTGCGATGGTGACAGCGATGATGAGAGTGATGGTGAAAGCGATTGTGAATTCGAAGGTGTGGGTGAGGGTGTGTGCGATGGAGACTGGGATGCTGAGTGAGATGGTGAGAGAGATGGTGAAAGCAATTGTGAGTGCAATGATGAGTGCGATGCTGAGTGCGATGGTGCATGTGATGGTGCCAGCTATCGTGAGTGTGTTGGAGAGAGTGATGGTGAGTGTGATGTTCAGTGCTATGGTGAAACAGATAGTGCGTGTGACGGTGCACGCGACAGTGTGTGCCACTGTGCGTACAACAGTGTGTGCAATGGTGAGTTCAATGTGTAGTGCAACCATGAGAACAATGTTGAGTGCGACAGTGAGTGCAAGGGTGAGAGCCATGGTGTGTGCGATGGTTCGTTCGATGGAGTTGCGATGCTGAGTTTGATGGTTAGAGCGATCTAGAGTGTGATGATGAGTGCGATGGTGATTGTGATGGTGAGAGCGATGGTGAGTGAGATGGTGGGTGCAATAGTGAGAGCCATGGTGAATTCAACAGTGAGTGCGATGTTGAGAGCGATGGTGAGTGTGATGGTGAGCGCGATGGTGAGTACGATGGTGAGAGCGATGCTGAGTGTGATGGTGAGACCGATGGTGCATGCGATGGTGCGAGGGATGATGAGTGTGATGGTGAGAGTGATGGTGAGTGCAATGTTCGATGCAATGCTGAGAGTGATAGTGCGTGCGATGTTACGTGCAAAAATGTGGGCCATGGTGCATGCGACAGTTTGTGAGACAGTGAGTGCAACGGTGAGTGCGACAGTGAGAGCAAAGTTGAGTGCGATGGATAGTGTGAGGGTGAGACCAATGGTGCCTGCGATGTTGCGTGCAATACAGAATGCCATGCTGAACGCGATGATAGGAACGATCGTGAAAGCGATCGTGAGTGCGATGGTGAGAGCGATGATGAGTGCGAGTGTGAGAGCAATGGTGAGTGCGATGGTGAGATCGATGGTGACTGCGAGGGTGAGTGCATTGGTGAGAGCGATGGTGAGAGTGATGATGAGAGCGATGGTGAGGCGATGGTGAGAGTGATGGTGAGTGATTTGCTGGGTGCGATGGTGAGAGCGATCATGAGAGCAATGTTGAGTGCGATGGTGAGAGCAATGTTGAGTGCGATGGCGAGTGTGATGTTGTGTGCGAGGGTGAGAGTGATCGTGAGTGTGAGGGTGAGAGTGATGGTGAGAGCGATGGTGAGAGTGATGGTGAGTACGATGGTGAGTACGTTGGTGCGTGCCATGCTGCGAGCTTTGGTGAGCGCCATGGTGAGACCGATGGTGAGAGCGAGGATAAGTGTGATGTTTAGAGTGATGCTGAGAGTAACGGTGAGTGCAGTGGTGAGTGCAGTGATGAGTGTGATACGGCAGTGCACATGATGGTGGGTGCGACAGTGATTGGGACGGTGAGAGTGAGCATGAGAGCGAAAGCGCGTGTGATGGTGCATGCGATGGAGAGTGCTTGGCTGAGTGCGATGGTGAGAGCAATTTTGAGAGCGATTGTGAGTATGATGGAGAGTGTGATGGTGAGAACCATGGTGACAGACATGGTGAGTGCGATGTTGAGAGCGATGGTGAGAGTGTTAGAGCGTGTGATGGAGCACGTGACACTGTGTGCCCCAGTGCATGCTATGGTGAGTGCTATGGTGAGTGCAATGGGGAGTGCAATGGTGAGAGTGATGGTGAAAGTGAATGTGAGTGCAAAGGTGTGTGCGATTGTGAGTGTGACTGTGAGTCTTATGGTGAGAAGATGGTAAGTGCGATGGTGAGAGCAATGGTGAGTGTGATGATGAGAGTGATGGTGAGAGCGACGGTGATGGTGATGGTGAGAGCGATGGTGTGTACGATTATGAGTGTGATGGTGAGAGCGATGTGAGTCCGAGGGTGAGAGCGATGCTGCTTTCGATGGTCCATGTGATGGTGCGTGACACGCTGCATGCAATGGACAGTGCAATGCCAAGTGTGATCTTGAGAGTGGTCTTGAGAGCGACAGTGAGTGCAATTTTGAGTGTCATGGTGGGAACGACGGTGAGAGTGATGGTGAGTGCGATGGCATGTGCGATGGTGAGAACGATGGTGAGGGTGATGGTGAGAGCGATGTTGAGTGTGATGGTGAGAGTGATGGTGAGAGCGACGGTAAGTGCAATGGTAAGTGCGATGGTGAGTGCGATGTTGAGGGTGATGGTGAGTGCGATGGTGAGTGCTATCGTGAGAGTGATGGTGAGTGAGATGGTGAGTGTGATGGAGCGTACGATGGTGTGTGTGGTGGTGAGAGCGACGGAGAGTGTGATAGGCAGTGCGATGCTGACAGTGATAGTGAGAGCGATGTTGAAAGTGATTGTGATTGCAAAGGTGTGTGCGATGGTGAGAGAGATCTTGAGAGCGATGGTGAGTGCGATGGTGAGTGGGATGGTGCATGTGATGGTGAGTGCGATGGTGTGCGTGATAGTGAGAGCAATGGCGCGTGCGATGGTGATTGCGACATTGAGACCGATGGTGAGAGCGGTGGTGAGTGCAATCGTGAGTGCAATGGTGAGAGCGATGATGAGTGCCAGTGTGAGAGCAATGGTGAGTGTGATGGTGAAATCGATGGTGACTCTGAGGGTGAATGCGTTGGTGAGAGCGATGGTGAGAGCGAAGGTGAGTGCGATGTTGAGAACGATGGTGAGAGTGATGATGACAGCGATGGTGAGGCGATGGTGAGTGCTATGCTGTGTGTGACGGTGAGAGCGATTTTGAGTGCGATGGTGGGAGCGATGGTGAGTGCGATGGTGAATGTGATGGTGAGTGCGAGGGTGAGAGTGATGGTGAGTGTGAGGGTGAGTGCGATGGGGAGAGCGATAATGAGAGTGATGGTGACTGCCACAGTGAGAGAGCTGATGAGTGCGATGAGTACGATTGTGAGAGTGATGGTGGGTGCGATGGCGAGGGCGATGATGGGTAAGATGGTGAGAACAATGGTGAGAGCTATGGTGAGTGCGACGGTGACAGTGATGCTGCGTGCGCTGGTCCATTTAATTGTGAGTGAGATGGTGTGTGTGATGGTCAGAGTGAAGCGATGATGAGAGCGATAATGAGTGCAATGGTGAGTGCTATGCTGAGAGCGATGGTGAGAGCGATGGAGGGTGCGATGATCAGTCTGATGGTGAGAGCGATAGTGAGAGTGATGGTGAGTGTGAGGGTGACATCAATGTTGCGTGCAATGATCCGTGTGATGCTGAGTGTGATGGTGACTGCGATGGTGAGTGTGATGCTGAGAGCTATGGTGTGTTCGATGATGAGTGCGATGGTGAGAGCAACGGAGAGTGCGATGGTGAGAGTGATGATGAGTGTGATAGTGTGTGCGATGGTCAGTGTGATGTTGAGGGCGATGGTGAGACCGATGATGAGAGCCATAGTGAGTGAGACGTGGAGTGCGATGGTAAAAGCAATGGTGAGAACAAAGGCGAGAGCAATGGTGAGAGCGATGGTGAGTGCGATGATGACGGTGATTGTGAGAGTGATGGTGAGTGTGATTGTGAGAGTGAAGCTGTGTGCAACTGTCCGTGTGATGGTGCATGCCAGGGTGCATGCGATGGAGAGTGCGATGCCGAGAGTGATATTGGGAGCGATCTTGAGAGCGATGGTGAGTGCGATTGTAAAACCGATTGTTAGTGCCAAAGTGCGTGTGATGGTGAGTGCGATGGTGAGTCAGATGGTGAGCATGATGGGGAAAGAGATGGTGAGTGTGAAGGTGAGTGCAATGGTGTGCACGATTGTGCATGCAATCGTTAGAGCAATGGAAAGTGCGATGGTTAGTGCGATGGTGACAGCGATGATGAGAGTGATGGTGAAAGCGATTGTGAATTCGAAGGTGTGGGTGAGGGTGTGTGCGATGGAGACTGGGATGCTGAGTGAGATGGTGAGAGAGGTGGTGAAAGCAATTGTGAGTGCAATGATGAGTGCGATGCTGAGTGCGATGGTGCATGCGATGGTGCCAGCTATCGTGAGTGTGTTGGAGAGAGTGATGGTGAGTGTGATGTTCGGTGCTATGGTGAAACAGATAGTGCGTGTGACGGTGCACGTGACAGTGTGTGCCACTGTGCGTACAACAGTGTGTGCATAGGTGAGTTCAATGTGTAGTGCAACCATGAGAACAATGTTGAGTGCGACAGTGAGTGCAAGGGTGAGAGCCATGGTGTGTGCGATGGTTCGTTCGATGGAGTTGCGATGCTGAGTTTGATGGTTAGAGCGATCTAGAGTGTGATGATGAGTGCGATGGTGATTGTGATGGTGAGAGCGATGGTGAGTGAGATGGTGGGTGCAATAGTGAGAGCCATGGTGAATTCAACAGTGAGTGCGATGTTGAGAGTGATGGTGAGTGTGATGGTGAGAGCGATGGTGAGTACGATGGTGAGAGCGATTCTGAGTGTGATGGTGAGACCGATGGTGCATGCAATGGTGCGAGGGATGATGAGTGTGATGGTGAGAGTGATGTTGAGTGAAATGTTCGATGCAATGCTGAGAGTGATAGTGCGTGTGATGTTACGTGCAAAAATGTGGGCCATGGTGCATGCGACAGTTTGTGAGACAGTGAGTGCAACGGTGAGTGCGACAGTGAGAGCAAAGTTGAGTGCGATGGATACTGTGAGGGTGAGACCAATGGTGCCTGCGATGTTGCGTGCAATACAGAATGCCATGCTGAGCGTGATGATAGGAACAATCGTGAAAGCGATCGTGAGTGCGATGGTGAGAACGATGATGAGTGCGAGTGTGAGAGCAATGGTGAGTTCGATGGTGAGATCGATGGTGACTGCGAGGGTGAGTGCATTGGTGAGAGCGATGGTGAGAGTGATGATGAGAGCGATGGTGAGGCGATGGTGAGAGTGATGGTGAGTGATTTGCTGGGTGCGATGGTGAGAGCGATCATGAGAGCAATGTTGAGTGCGATGGTGAGAGCAATGTTGAGTGCGATGGCGAGTGTGATGTTGTGTGCGAGGGTGAGAGTGATCGTGAGTGTGAGGGTGAGAGTGATGGTGAGAGCGATGGTGAGAGTGATGGTGAGTACGATGGTGAGTACGTTGGTGCGTGCCATGCTGCGAGTTTTGGTGAGCGCCATGGTGAGACCGATGGTGAGAGCGAGGATAAGTGTGATGTTTAGAGTGATGCTGAGAGTAACGGTGAGTGCAGTGGTGAGTGCAGTGATGAGTGTGATACGGCAGTGCACATGATGGTGGGTGCGACAGTGATTGGAACGGTGAGAGTGAGCATGAGAGCGAAAGCGCGTGTGATGGTGCATGCGATGGAGAGTGCTTGGCTGAGTGCGATGGTGAGAGCAATTTTGAGAGCGATTGTGAGTATGATGGAGAGTGTGATGGTGAGAACCATGGTGACAGACATGGTGAGTGCGATGTTGAGAGCGATGGTGAGAGTGTTAGAGCGTGTGATGGAGCACGTGACACTGTGTGCCCCAGTGCATGCTATGGTGAGTGCTATGGTGAGTGCAATGGGGAGTGCAATGGTGAGAGTGATGGTGAAAGCGAATGTGAGTGCAAAGGTGTGTGCGATTGTGAGTGTGACTGTGAGTCTTATGGTGAGAAGATGGTAAGAGCGATGGTGAGAGCAATGGTGAGAGCAATGGTGAGTGTGATGATGAGAGTGATGGTGAGAGCGACGGTGATGGTGAGAGCGATGGTGTGTACGATTATGAGTGTGATGGTGAGAGCGATGTGAGTCCGAGGGTGAGAGAGATGCTGCTTTCGATGGTCCATGTGATGGTGCGTGACACGCTGCATGCAATGGACAGTGCAATGCCAAGTGTGATCTTGAGAGTGGTCTTGAGAGCGACAGTGAGTGCAATTTTGAGTGTGATCGTGGGAGCGATGGTGAGAGTGATGGTGAGTGAGATGGCATGTGCGATGGTGAGAACGATGGTGAGGGTGATAGTGATGGTGAGAGCGATGGTAAGTGCAATGGTAAGTGCGATGGTGAGTGCGATGTTGAGGGTGATGGTGAGTGCGATGGTGAGTGCTATCGTGAGAGTGATGGTGAGTGAGATGGTGAGTGTGATGGAGCGTACGATGGTGTGTGTGATGGTGAGAGCGATGGAGAGTGTGATAGGCAGTGCGATGCTGACAGTGATAATGAGAGCGATGTTGAAAGTGATTGTGATTGCAAAGGTGTGTGCGATGGTGAGAGAGATCTTGAGAGCGATGGTGCGTGCGATGGTGAGTGGGATGGTGCATGTGATGGTGAGTGCGATGGTGTGCGTGATAGTGAGAGCAATGGCGCGTGCGATGGTGATTGCGACATTGAGACCGATGGTGAGAGCGATGGTGAGTGCAATCGTGAGTGCAATGGTGAGAGCGATGATGAGTGCAAGTGTGAGAGCAATGGTGAGTGCGATGGTGAAATCGATGGTGACTCTGAGGGTGAATGCGTTGGTGAGAGCGATGGTGAGAGCGAAGGTGAGTGCGATGTTGAGAACGATGGTGAGAGTGATGATGACAGCGATGGTGAGGCGATGGTGAGTGCGATGGTGAGTGCTATGCTGTGTGTGACTGTGAGAGCGATTTTGCGTGCGATGGTGGGAGCGATGGTGAGTGCTATGGTGAATGTGATGGTGAGTGCGAGGGTGAGAGCGATGGTGAGTGTGAGGGTGAGAGCGATGGGGAGAGCGATAATGAGAGTGATGGTGACTGCCACAGTGAGAGAGCTGATGAGTGCGATGAGTACGATTGTGAGAGTGATGGTGGGTGCAATGGCGAGGGCGATGATGAGTAAGATGGTGAGAACAATGGTGAGAGCTATGGTGAGTGCGACGGTGACAGGGATGCTGCGTGCGCTGGTCCATTTAATTGTGAGTGAGATGGTGTGTGTGATGGTCAGAGTGAAGCGATGATGAGAGCGATAATGAGTGCAATGGTGAGTGCTATGCTGAGAGCGATGGTGAGAGCGATGGAGGGTGCGATGATCAGTCTGATGGTGAGAGCGATAGTGAGAGTGATGGTGAGTGTGAGGGTGACATCAATGTTGCGTGCAATGATCCGTGTGATGCTGAGTGCGATGGTGACTGCGATGGTGAGTGTGATGCTGAGAGCTATGGTGTGTTCGATGGTGAGTGCGATGGTGAGAGCAACGGAGAGTGCGATGGTGAGAGTGATGACGAGTGTGATAGTGTCTGCGATGGTCAGTGTGATGTTGAGGGCGATGGTGAGACTGATGATGAGAGCCATAGTGAGTGAGACGTGGAGTGCAATGGTAAAAGCAATGGTGAGAACAAAGGCGAGAGCAATGGTGAGAGCGATGGTGAGTGCGATGATGACGGTGATTGTGAGAGTGATGGTGAGTGTGATTGTGAGAGTGAAGCTGTGTGCAACTGTCCGTGTGATGGTGCATGCCAGGGTGCATGCGATGGTGAGTGCGATGCCGAGAGTGATATTGGGAGCGATCTTGAGAGCGATGGTGAGTGCGATTGTAAAACCGATTGTTAGTGCCAAAGTGCGTGTGATGGTGAGTGCGATGGTGAGTCAGATGGTGAGCATGATGGGGAAAGAGATGGTGAGTGTGAAGGTGAGTGCAATGGTGTGCACGATTGTGCATGCAATCGTTAGAGCAATGGAAAGTGCGATGGTTAGTGCGATGGTGACAGCGATGATGAGAGTGATGGTGAAAGCGATTGTGAATTCGAAGGTGTGGGTGAGGGTGTGTGCGATGGAGACTGGGATGCTGAGTGAGATGGTGAGAGAGGTGGTGAAAGCAATTGTGAGTGCAATGATGAGTGCGATGCTGAGTGCGATGGTGCATGCGATGGTGCCAGCTATCGTGAGTGTGTTGGAGAGAGTGATGGTGAGTGTGATGTTCGGTGCTATGGTGAAACAGATAGTGCGTGTGACGGTGCACGTGACAGTGTGTGCCACTGTGCGTACAACAGTGTGTGCATAGGTGAGTTCAATGTGTAGTGCAACCATGAGAACAATGTTGAGTGCGACAGTGAGTGCAAGGGTGAGAGCCATGGTGTGTGCGATGGTTCGTTCGATGGAGTTGCGATGCTGAGTTTGATGGTTAGAGCGATCTAGAGTGTGATGATGAGTGCGATGGTGATTGTGATGGTGAGAGCGATGGTGAGTGAGATGGTGGGTGCAATAGTGAGAGCCATGGTGAATTCAACAGTGAGTGCGATGTTGAGAGTGATGGTGAGTGTGATGGTGAGAGCGATGGTGAGTACGATGGTGAGAGCGATTCTGAGTGTGATGGTGAGACCGATGGTGCATGCAATGGTGCGAGGGATGATGAGTGTGATGGTGAGAGTGATGTTGAGTGAAATGTTCGATGCAATGCTGAGAGTGATAGTGCGTGTGATGTTACGTGCAAAAATGTGGGCCATGGTGCATGCGACAGTTTGTGAGACAGTGAGTGCAACGGTGAGTGCGACAGTGAGAGCAAAGTTGAGTGCGATGGATAGTGTGAGGGTGAGACCAATGGTGCCTGCGATGTTGCGTGCAATACAGAATGCCATGCTGAGCGTGATGATAGGAACAATCGTGAAAGCGATCGTGAGTGCGATGGTGAGAACGATGATGAGTGCGAGTGTGAGAGCAATGGTGAGTTCGATGGTGAGATCGATGGTGACTGCGAGGGTGAGTGCATTGGTGAGAGCGATGGTGAGAGTGATGATGAGAGCGATGGTGAGGCGATGGTGAGAGTGATGGTGAGTGATTTGCTGGGTGCGATGGTGAGAGCGATCATGAGAGCAATGTTGAGTGCGATGGTGAGAGCAATGTTGAGTGCGATGGCGAGTGTGATGTTGTGTGCGAGGGTGAGAGTGATCGTGAGTGTGAGGGTGAGAGTGATGGTGAGAGCGATGGTGAGAGTGATGGTGAGTACGATGGTGAGTACGTTGGTGCGTGCCATGCTGCGAGTTTTGGTGAGCGCCATGGTGAGACCGATGGTGAGAGCGAGGATAAGTGTGATGTTTAGAGTGATGCTGAGAGTAACGGTGAGTGCAGTGGTGAGTGCAGTGATGAGTGTGATACGGCAGTGCACATGATGGTGGGTGCGACAGTGATTGGAACGGTGAGAGTGAGCATGAGAGCGAAAGCGCGTGTGATGGTGCATGCGATGGAGAGTGCTTGGCTGAGTGCGATGGTGAGAGCAATTTTGAGAGCGATTGTGAGTATGATGGAGAGTGTGATGGTGAGAACCATGGTGACAGACATGGTGAGTGCGATGTTGAGAGCGATGGTGAGAGTGTTAGAGCGTGTGATGGAGCACGTGACACTGTGTGCCCCAGTGCATGCTATGGTGAGTGCTATGGTGAGTGCAATGGGGAGTGCAATGGTGAGAGTGATGGTGAAAGCGAATGTGAGTGCAAAGGTGTGTGCGATTGTGAGTGTGACTGTGAGTCTTATGGTGAGAAGATGGTAAGAGCGATGGTGAGAGCAATGGTGAGAGCAATGGTGAGTGTGATGATGAGAGTGATGGTGAGAGCGACGGTGATGGTGAGAGCGATGGTGTGTACGATTATGAGTGTGATGGTGAGAGCGATGTGAGTCCGAGGGTGAGAGAGATGCTGCTTTCGATGGTCCATGTGATGGTGCGTGACACGCTGCATGCAATGGACAGTGCAATGCCAAGTGTGATCTTGAGAGTGGTCTTGAGAGCGACAGTGAGTGCAATTTTGAGTGTGATCGTGGGAGCGATGGTGAGAGTGATGGTGAGTGAGATGGCATGTGCGATGGTGAGAACGATGGTGAGGGTGATAGTGATGGTGAGAGCGATGGTAAGTGCAATGGTAAGTGCGATGGTGAGTGCGATGTTGAGGGTGATGGTGAGTGCGATGGTGAGTGCTATCGTGAGAGTGATGGTGAGTGAGATGGTGAGTGTGATGGAGCGTACGATGGTGTGTGTGATGGTGAGAGCGATGGAGAGTGTGATAGGCAGTGCGATGCTGACAGTGATAATGAGAGCGATGTTGAAAGTGATTGTGATTGCAAAGGTGTGTGCGATGGTGAGAGAGATCTTGAGAGCGATGGTGCGTGCGATGGTGAGTGGGATGGTGCATGTGATGGTGAGTGCGATGGTGTGCGTGATAGTGAGAGCAATGGCGCGTGCGATGGTGATTGCGACATTGAGACCGATGGTGAGAGCGATGGTGAGTGCAATCGTGAGTGCAATGGTGAGAGCGATGATGAGTGCAAGTGTGAGAGCAATGGTGAGTGCGATGGTGAAATCGATGGTGACTCTGAGGGTGAATGCGTTGGTGAGAGCGATGGTGAGAGCGAAGGTGAGTGCGATGTTGAGAACGATGGTGAGAGTGATGATGACAGCGATGGTGAGGCGATGGTGAGTGCGATGGTGAGTGCTATGCTGTGTGTGACTGTGAGAGCGATTTTGCGTGCGATGGTGGGAGCGATGGTGAGTGCTATGGTGAATGTGATGGTGAGTGCGAGGGTGAGAGCGATGGTGAGTGTGAGGGTGAGTGCGATGGGGAGAGCGATAATGAGAGTGATGGTGACTGCCACAGTGAGAGAGCTGATGAGTGCGATGAGTACGATTGTGAGAGTGATGGTGGGTGCAATGGCGAGGGCGATGATGAGTAAGATGGTGAGAACAATGGTGAGAGCTATGGTGAGTGCGACGGTGACAGGGATGCTGCGTGCGCTGGTCCATTTAATTGTGAGTGAGATGGTGTGTGTGATGGTCAGAGTGAAGCGATGATGAGAGCGATAATGAGTGCAATGGTGAGTGCTATGCTGAGAGCGATGGTGAGAGCGATGGAGGGTGCGATGATCAGTCTGATGGTGAGAGCGATAGTGAGAGTGATGGTGAGTGTGAGGGTGACATCAATGTTGCGTGCAATGATCCGTGTGATGCTGAGTGCGATGGTGACTGCGATGGTGAGTGTGATGCTGAGAGCTATGGTGTGTTCGATGGTGAGTGCGATGGTGAGAGCAACGGAGAGTGCGATGGTGAGAGTGATGACGAGTGTGATAGTGTGTGCGATGGTCAGTGTGATGTTGAGGGCGATGGTGAGACTGATGATGAGAGCCATAGTGAGTGAGACGTGGAGTGCAATGGTAAAAGCAATGGTGAGAACAAAGGCGAGAGCAATGGTGAGAGCGATGGTGAGTGCGATGATGACGGTGATTGTGAGAGTGATGGTGAGTGTGATTGTGAGAGTGAAGCTGCGTGCAACTGTCCGTGTGATGGTGCATGCCAGGGTGCATGCGATGGAGAGTGCGATGCCGAGAGTGATATTGGGAGCGATCTTGAGAGCGATGGTGAGTGCGATTGTAAAAGCGATTGTTAGTGCCAAAGTGCGTGTGATGGTGAGTGCGATGGTGAGTCAGATGGTGAGCATGATGGGGAAAGAGATGGTGAGTGTGAAGGTGAGTGCGATGGTGTGCACGATTGTGCATGCAATCGTTAGAGCAATGGAAAGTGCGATGGTTAGTGCGATGGTGACAGCGATGATGAGAGTGATGGTGAAAGCGATTGTTAATTCGAAGGTGTGGGTGAGGGTGTGTGCGATGGAGACTGGGATGCTGAGTGAGATGGTGAGAGAGATGGTGAAAGCAATTGTGAGTGCAATGATGAGTGCGATGCTGAGTGCGATGGTGCATGCGATGGTGCCAGCTATCGTGAGTGTGTTGGAGAGAGTGATGGTGAGTGTGATGTTCAGTGCTATGGTGAAACAGATAGTGCGTGTGACGGTGCACGCGACAGTGTGTGCCACTGTGCGTACAACAGTGTGTGCAATGGTGAGGTCAATGTGTAGTGCAACCATGAGAACAATGTTGAGTGCGACAGTGAGTGCAAGGGTGAGAGCCATGGTGTGTGCGATGGTTCGTTCGATGGAGTTGCGATGCTGAGTTTGATGGTTAGAGCGATCTAGAGTGTGGTGATGAGTGCGATGGTGATTGTGATGGTGAGAGCGATGGTGAGTGAGATGGTGGGTGCAATAGTGAGAGCCATGGTGAATTCAACAGTGAGTGCGATGTTGAGAGCGATGGTGAGTGTGATGGTGAGAGCGATGGTGAGTACGATGGTGAGAGCGATGCTGAGTGTGATGGTGAGACCGATGGTGCATGCGATGGTGCGAGGGATGATGAGTGTGATGGTGAGAGTGATGGTGAGTGCAATGTTCGATGCAATGCTGAGAGTGATAGTGCGTGCGATGTTACGTGCAAAAATGTGGGCCATGGTGCATGCGACAGTTTGTGAGACAGTGAGTGCAACGGTGAGTGCGACAGTGAGAGCAAAGTTGAGTGCGATGGATAGTGTGAGGGTGAGACCAATGGTGCCTGCGATGTTGCGTGCAATACAGAATGCCAAGCTGAGCGCGATGATAGGAACAATCGTGAAAGCGATCGTGAGTGTGATGGTGAGAGCGATGATGAGTGCGAGTGTGAGAGCAATGGTGAGTGCGATGGTGAGATCGATGGTGACTGCGAGGGTGAGTGCATTGGTGAGAGCGATGGTGAGAGTGATGATGAGAGCGATGGTGAGGCGATGGTGAGAGTGATGGTGAGTGATTTGCTGGGTGCGATGGTGAGAGCGATCGTGAGAGCAATGTTGAGTGCGATGGTGAGAGCAATGTTGAGTGCGATGGCGAGTGTGATGTTGTGTGCGAGGGTGAGAGTGATCGTGAGTGTGAGGGTGAGAGTGATGGTGAGAGCGATGGTGAGAGTGATGGTGAGTACGATGGTGAGTACGTTGGTGCGTGCCATGCTGCGAGCTTTGGTGAGCGCCATGGTGAGACCGATGGTGAGAGCGAGGATAAGTGTGATGGTTAGAGTGATGCTGAGAGTAACGGTGAGTGCAGTGGTGAGTGCAGTGATGAGTGTGATACGGCAGTGCACATGATGGTGGGTGCGACAGTGATTGGGACGGTGAGAGTGAGCATGAGAGCGAAAGCGCGTGTGATGGTGCATGCGATGGAGAATGCTTGGCTGAGTGCGATGGTGAGAGCAATTTTGAGAGCGATTGTGAGTATGATGGAGAGTGTGATGGTGAGAACCATGGTGACAGACATGGTGAGTGCGATGTTGAGAGCGATGGTGAGAGTGTTAGAGCGTGTGATGGAGCACGTGACACTGTGTGCCCCAGTGCATGCTATGGTGAGTGCTATGGTGAGTGCGATGGGGAGTGCAATGGTGAGAGTGATGGTGAAAGTGAATGTGAGTGCAAAGGTGTGTGCGATTGTGAGTGTGACTGTGAGTCTTATGGTGAGAAGATGGTAAGTGCGATGGTGAGAGCAATGGTGAGTGTGATGATGAGAGTGATGGTGAGAGCGACGGTGATGGTGATGGTGAGAGCGATGGTGTGTACGATTATGAGTGTGATGGTGAGAGCGATGTGAGTCCGAGGGTGAGAGCGATGCTGCTTTCGATGGTCCATGTGATGGTGCGTGACACGTTGCATGCAATGGACAGTGCAATGCCAAGTGTGATCTTGAGAGTGGTCTTGAGAGTGACAGTGAGTGCAATTTTGAGTGTCATGGTGGGAACGACGGTGAGAGTGATGGTGAGTGCGATGGCATGTGCGATGGTGAGAACGATGGTGAGGGTGATGGTGAGAGCGATGTTGAGTGTGATGGTGAGAGTGATGGTGAGAGCGATGGTAAGTGCAATGGTAAGTGCGATGGTGAGTGCGATGTCGAGGGTGATGGTGAGTGCGATGGTGAGTGCTATCGTGAGAGTGATGGTGAGTGAGATGGTGAGTGTGATGGAGCGTACGATGGTGTGTGTGATGGTGAGAGCGACGGAGAGTGTGATAGGCAGTGCGATGCTGACAGTGATAGTGAGAGCGATGTTGAAAGTGATTGTGATTGCAAAATTGTGTGTGCGATGGTGAGAGAGATCTTGAGAGCGATGGTGAGTGCGATGGTGAGTGGGATGGTGCATGTGATGGTGAGTGCGATGGTGTGCGTGATAGTGAGAGCAATGGCGCGTGCGATGGTGATTGCGACATTGAGACCGATGGTGAGAGCGGTGGTGAGTGCAATCGTGAGTGCAATGGTGAGAGCGATGATGAGTGCCAGTGTGAGAGCAATGGTGAGTGTGATGGTGAAATCGATGGTGACTCTGAGGGTGAATGCGTTGGTGAGAGCGATGGTGAGAGCGAAGGTGAGTGCGATGTTGAGAACGATGGTGAGAGTGATGATGACAGCGATGGTGAGGCGATGGTGAGTGCAATGGTGAGTGCTATGCTGTGTGTGACGGTGAGAGCGATTTTGAGTGCGATGGTGGGAGCGATGGTGAGTGCGATGGTGAATGTGATGGTGAGTGCGAGGGTGAGAGCGATGGTGAGTGTGAGGGTGAGTGCGATGGGGAGAGCGATAATGAGAGTGATGGTGACTGCCACAGTGAGAGAGCTGATGAGTGCGATGAGTACGATTGTGAGAGTGATGGTGGGTGCGATGGCGAGGGCGATGATGGGTAAGATGGTGAGAACAATGGTGAGAGCTATGGTGAGTGCGACGGTGACAGTGATGCTGCGTGCGCTGGTCCATTTAATTGTGAGTGAGATGGTGTGTGTGATGGTCAGAGTGAAGCGATGATGAGAGCGATAATGAGTGCAATGGTGAGTGCTATGCTGAGAGCGATGGTGAGAGCGATGGAGGGTGCGATGATCAGTCCGATGGTGAGAGCGATAGTGAGAGTGATGGTGAGTGTGAGGGTGACATCAATGTTGCGTGCAATGATCCGTGTGATGCTGAGTGTGATGGTGACTGCGATGGTGAGTGTGATGCTGAGAGCTATGGTGTGTTCGATGATGAGTGCGATGGTGAGAGCAACGGAGAGTGCGATGGTGAGAGTGATGATGAGTGTGATAGTGTGTGCGATGGTCAGTGTGATGTTGAGGGCGATGGTGAGAACGATGATGAGAGCCATAGTGAGTGAGACGTGGAGTGCGATGGTAAAAGCAATGGTGAGAACAAAGGCGAGAGCAATGGTGAGAGCGATGGTGAGTGCGATGATGACGGTGATTGTGAGAGTGATGGTGAGTGTGATTGTGAGAGTGAAGCTGCGTGCAACTGTCCGTGTGATGGTGCATGCCAGGGTGCATGCGATGGAGAGTGCGATGCCGAGAGTGATATTGGGAGCGATCTTGAGAGCGATGGTGAGTGCGATTGTAAAAGCGATTGTTAGTGCCAAAGTGCGTGTGATGGTGAGTGCGATGGTGAGTCAGATGGTGAGCATGATGGGGAAAGAGATGGTGAGTGTGAAGGTGAGTGCGATGGTGTGCACGATTGTGCATGCAATCGTTAGAGCAATGGAAAGTGCGATGGTTAGTGCGATGGTGACAGCGATGATGAGAGTGATGGTGAAAGCGATTGTTAATTCAAAGGTGTGGGTGAGGGTGTGTGCGATGGAGACTGGGATGCTGAGTGAGATGGTGAGAGAGATGGTGAAAGCAATTGTGAGTGCAATGATGAGTGCGATGCTGAGTGCGATGGTGCATGCGATGGTGCCAGCTATCGTGAGTGTGTTGGAGAGAGTGATGGTGAGTGTGATGTTCACTGCTATGGTGAAACAGATAGTGCGTGTGACGGTGCACGCGACAGTGTGTGCCACTGTGCGTACAACAGTGTGTGCAATGGTGAGGTCAATGTGTAGTGCAACCATGAGAACAATGTTGAGTGCGACAGTGAGTGCAAGGGTGAGAGCCATGGTGTGTGCGATGGTTCGTTCAATGGAGTTGCGATGCTGAGTTTGATGGTTAGAGCGATCTAGAGTGTGGTGATGAGTGCGATGGTGATTGTGATGGTGAGAGCGATGGTGAGTGAGATGGTGGGTGCAATAGTGAGAGCCATGGTGAATTCAACAGTGAGTGCGATGTTGAGAGCGATGGTGAGTGTGATGGTGAGAGCGATGGTGAGTACGATGGTGAGAGCGATGCTGAGTGTGATGGTGAGACCGATGGTGCATGCGATGGTGCGAGGGATGATGAGTGTGATGGTGAGAGTGATGGTGAGTGCAATGTTCGATGCAATGCTGAGAGTGATAGTGCGTGCGATGTTACGTGCAAAAATGTGGGCCATGGTGCATGCGACAGTTTGTGAGACAGTGAGTGCAACGGTGAGTGCGACAGTGAGAGCAAAGTTGAGTGCGATGGATAGTGTGAGGGTGAGACCAATGGTGCCTGCGATGTTGCGTGCAATACAGAATGCCATGCTGAGCGCGATGATAGGAACAATCGTGAAAGCGATCGTGAGTGTGATGGTGAGAGCGATGATGAGTGCGAGTGTGAGAGCAATGGTGAGTGCGATGGTGAGATCGATGGTGACTGCGAGGGTGAGTGCATTGGTGAGAGCGATGGTGAGAGTGATGATGAGAGCGATGGTGAGGCGATGGTGAGAGTGATGGTGAGTGATTTGCTGGGTGCGATGGTGAGAGCGATCGTGAGAGCAATGTTGAGTGCGATGGTGAGAGCAATGTTGAGTGCGATGGCGAGTGTGATGTTGTGTGCGAGGGTGAGAGTGATCGTGAGTGTGAGGGTGAGAGTGATGGTGAGAGCGATGGTGAGAGTGATGGTGAGTACGATGGTGAGTACGTTGGTGCGTGCCATGCTGCGAGCTTTGGTGAGCGCCATGGTGAGACCGATGGTGAGAGCGAGGATAAGTGTGATGGTTAGAGTGATGCTGAGAGTAACGGTGAGTGCAGTGGTGAGTGCAGTGATGAGTGTGATACGGCAGTGCACATGATGGTGGGTGCGACAGTGATTGGGACGGTGAGAGTGAGCATGAGAGCGAAAGCGCGTGTGATGGTGCATGCGATGGAGAGTGCTTGGCTGAGTGCGATGGTGAGAGCAATTTTGAGAGCGATTGTGAGTATGATGGAGAGTGTGATGGTGAGAACCATGGTGACAGACATGGTGAGTGCGATGTTGAGAGCGATGGTGAGAGTGTTAGAGCGTGTGATGGAGCACGTGACACTGTGTGCCCCAGTGCATGCTATGGTGAGTGCTATGGTGAGTGCGATGGGGAGTGCAATGGTGAGAGTGATGGTGAAAGTGAATGTGAGTGCAAAGGTGTGTGCGATTGTGAGTGTGACTGTGAGTCTTATGGTGAGAAGATGGTAAGTGCGATGGTGAGAGCAATGGTGAGTGTGATGATGAGAGTGATGGTGAGAGCGACGGTGATGGTGATGGTGAGAGCGATGGTGTGTACGATTATGAGTGTGATGGTGAGAGCGATGTGAGTCCGAGGGTGAGAGCGATGCTGCTTTCGATGGTCCATGTGATGGTGCGTGACACGTTGCATGCAATGGACAGTGCAATGCCAAGTGTGATCTTGAGAGTGGTCTTGAGAGTGACAGTGAGTGCAATTTTGAGTGTCATGGTGGGAACGACGGTGAGAGTGATGGTGAGTGCGATGGCATGTGCGATGGTGAGAACGATGGTGAGGGTGATGGTGAGAGCGATGTTGAGTGTGATGGTGAGAGTGATGGTGAGAGCGATGGTAAGTGCAATGGTAAGTGCGATGGTGAGTGCGATGTCGAGGGTGATGGTGAGTGCGATGGTGAGTGCTATCGTGAGAGTGATGGTGAGTGAGATGGTGAGTGTGATGGAGTGTACGATGGTGTGTGTGATGGTGAGAGCGACGGAGAGTGTGATAGGCAGTGCGATGCTGACAGTGATAGTGAGAGCGATGTTGAAAGTGATTGTGATTGCAAAATTGTGTGTGCGATGGTGAGAGAGATCTTGAGAGCGATGGTGAGTGCGATGGTGAGTGGGATGGTGCATGTGATGGTGAGTGCGATGGTGTGCGTGATAGTGAGAGCAATGGCGCGTGCGATGGTGATTGCGACATTGAGACCGATGGTGAGAGCGGTGGTGAGTGCAATCGTGAGTGCAATGGTGAGAGCGATGATGAGTGCCAGTGTGAGAGCAATGGTGAGTGTGATGGTGAAATCGATGGTGACTCTGAGGGTGAATGCGTTGGTGAGAGCGATGGTGAGAGCGAAGGTGAGTGCGATGTTGAGAACGATGGTGAGAGTGATGATGACAGCGATGGTGAGGCGATGGTGAGTGCGATGGTGAGTGCTATGCTGTGTGTGACGGTGAGAGCGATTTTGAGTGCGATGGTGGGAGCGATGGTGAGTGCGATGGTGAATGTGATGGTGAGTGCGAGGGTGAGAGCGATGGTGAGTGTGAGGGTGAGTGCGATGGGGAGAGCGATAATGAGAGTGATGGTGACTGCCACAGTGAGAGAGCTGATGAGTGCGATGAGTACGATTGTGAGAGTGATGGTGGGTGCGATGGCGAGGGCGATGATGGGTAAGATGGTGAGAACAATGGTGAGAGCTATGGTGAGTGCGACGGTGACAGTGATGCTGCGTGCGCTGGTCCATTTAATTGTGAGTGAGATGGTGTGTGTGATGGTCAGAGTGAAGCGATGATGAGAGCGATAATGAGTGCAATGGTGAGTGCTATGCTGAGAGCGATGGTGAGAGCGATGGAGGGTGCGATGATCAGTCCGATGGTGAGAGCGATAGTGAGAGTGATGGTGAGTGTGAGGGTGACATCAATGTTGCGTGCAATGATCCGTGTGATGCTGAGTGTGATGGTGACTGCGATGGTGAGTGTGATGCTGAGAGCTATGGTGTGTTCGATGATGAGTGCGATGGTGAGAGCAACGGAGAGTGCGATGGTGAGAGTGATGATGAGTGTGATAGTGTGTGCGATGGTCAGTGTGATGTTGAGGGCGATGGTGAGAACGATGATGAGAGCCATAGTGAGTGAGACGTGGAGTGCGATGGTAAAAGCAATGGTGAGAACAAAGGCGAGAGCAATGGTGAGAGCGATGGTGAGTGCGATGATGACGGTGATTGTGAGAGTGATGGTGAGTGTGATTGTGAGAGTGAAGCTGCGTGCAACTGTCCGTGTGATGGTGCATGCCAGGGTGCATGCGATGGAGAGTGCGATGCCGAGAGTGATATTGGGAGCGATCTTGAGAGCGATGGTGAGTGCGATTGTAAAAGCGATTGTTAGTGCCAAAGTGCGTGTGATGGTGAGTGCGATGGTGAGTCAGATGGTGAGCATGATGGGGAAAGAGATGGTGAGTGTGAAGGTGAGTGCGATGGTGTGCACGATTGTGCATGCAATCGTTAGAGCAATGGAAAGTGCGATGGTTAGTGCGATGCTGACAGCGATGATGAGAGTGATGGTGAAAGCGATTGTGAATTCGAAGGTGTGGGTGAGGGTGTGTGCGATGGAGACTGGGATGCTGAGTGAGATGGTGAGAGAGGTGGTGAAAGCAATTGTGAGTGCAATGATGAGTGCGATGCTGAGTGCGATGGTGCATGCGATGGTGCCAGCTATCGTGAGTGTGTTGGAGAGAGTGATGGTGAGTGTGATGTTCAGTGCTATGGTGAAACAGATAGTGCGTGTGATGGTGCACGCGACAGTGTGTGCCACTGTGCGTACAACAGTGTGTGCAATGGTGAGTTCAATGTGTAGTGCAACCATGAGAACAATGTTGAGTGCGACAGTGAGTGCAAGGGTGAGAGCCATGGTGTGTGCGATGGTTCGTTCGATGGAGTTGCGATGCTGAGTTTGATGGTTAGAGCGATCTAGAGTGTGATGATGAGTGCGATGGTGATTGTGATGGTGAGAGCGATGGTGAGTGAGATGGTGGGTGCAATAGTGAGAGCCATGGTGAATTCAATAGTGAGTGCGATGTTGAGAGCGATGGTGAGTGTGATGGTGAGCGCGATGGTGAGTACGATGGTGAGAGTGATGCTGAGTGTGATGGTGAGACCGATGGTGCATTCGATGGTGCGAGGGATGATGAGTGTGATGGTGAGAGTGATGGTGAGTGCAATGTTCGATGCAATGCTGAGAGTGATAGTGCGTGCGATGTTACGTGCAAAAATGTGGGCCATGGTGCATGCGACAGTTTGTGAGACAGTGAGTGCAACGGTGAGTGCGACAGTGAGAGCAAAGTTGAGTGCGATGGATAGTGTGAGGGTGAGACCAATGGTGCCTGCGATGTTGCGTGCAATACAGAATGCCATGCCGAGCGCGATGATAGGAACGATCGTGAAAGCGATCGTGAGTGCGATGGTGAGAGCGATGATGAGTGCGAGTGTGAGAGCAATGGTGAGTGCGATGGTGAGATCGATGGTGACTGCGAGGGTGAGTGCATTGGTGAGAGCGATGGTGAGAGTGATGATGAGAGCGATGGTGAGGCGATGGTGAGAGTGATGGTGAGTGATTTGCTGGGTGCGATGGTGAGAGCGATCATGAGAGCAATGTTGAGTGCGATGGTGAGAGCAATGTTGAGTGCGATGGTGAGTGTGATGTTGTGTGCGAGGGTGAGAGTGATCGTGAGTGTGAGGGTGAGAGTGATGGTGAGAGCGATGGCGAGAGTGATGGTGAGTACGATGGTGAGTACGTTGGTGCGTGCCATGCTGCGAGCTTTGGTGAGCGCCATGGTGAGACCGATGGTGAGAGCGAGGATAAGTGTGATGGTTAGAGTGATGCTGAGAGTAACGGTGAGTGCAGTGGTGAGTGCAGTGATGAGTGTGATACGGCAGTGCACATGATGGTGGGTGCGACAGTGATTGGGACGGTGAGAGTGAGCATGAGAGCGAAAGCGCGTGTGATGGTGCATGCGATGGAGAGTGCTTGGCTGAGTGCGATGGTGAGAGCAATTTTGAGAGCGATTGTGAGTATGATGGAGAGTGTGATGGTGAGAACCATGGTGACAGACATGGTGAGTGCGATGTTGAGAGCGATGGTGAGAGTGTTAGAGCGTGTGATGGAGCACGTGACACTGTGTGCCCCAGTGCATGCTATGGTGAGTGCTATGGGGAGTGCAATGGGGAGTGCAATGGTGAGAGTGATGGTGAAAGTGAATGTGAGTGCAAAGGTGTGTGCGATTGTGAGTGTGACTGTGAGTCTTTTGGTGAGAAGATGGTAAGTGCGATGGTGAGAGCAATGGTGAGTGTGATGATGAGAGTGATGGTGAGAGCGACGGTGATGGTGATGGTGAGAGCGATGGTGTGTACGATTATGAGTGTGATGGTGAGAGCGATGTGAGTCCGAGGGTGAGAGCGATGCTGCTTTCGATGGTCCATGTGATGGTGCGTGACACGCTGCATGCAATGGACAGTGCAATGCAAAGTGTGATCTTGAGAGAGGTCTTGAGAGCGGTCTTGAGAGCGACAGTGAGTGCAATTTTGAGTGTCATGGTGGGAACAACGTTGAGAGTGATGGTGAGTGCGATGGCATGTGCGATGGTGAGAACGATGGTGAGGGTGATGGTGAGAGCGATGTTGAGTGTGATGGTGAGAGTGATGGTGAGAGCGATGGTAAGTGCAATGGTAAGTGCGATGGTGAATGCGATGGTGAGTGTGATGGTGAGAGAGATGTTGAGAGTGAAGTTCAGTGCAATGGTGAGAGCGATGATGGGTGCAATTGTGAGAACAACGGTTAGTGCGAAGGTGAGATCGATGGTGACTGCGAGGGTGAATGCGTTGTTGAGAGCGATGTTGAGAGCGATGGTGAGTGTGATGGCGAATGTGATGTTGAGTTCGAGGGTGAGAGCGATGGTGACTGCGAGCGTGAGTGCGATGGGGAGAGCGATATCGAGAGTGATGGTGACTGCCACAGTGAGAGAGCTGATGAGTGCGATAAGTACGATTGTGAGAGTGATGCTGAGTGCGATGGCGAGGATGATGATGAGTGCGATGGTGAGAACAATGGTGAGAGTATCGTGAGTGCAACGGTGACAGTGATGCTGCGTGCGATGGTCCATTTAATGGTGAGTGAGATGGTGTGTGTGATGGTGAGAGCGAAGCAATGATGAGAGCGATGATGAGTGCAAAGGTGAGTGCTATGGTGAGAGCGATGGTGAGTGCAATGTTGAGAGCGATGGTGAGAGCGATGGAGGGTGCGATGATGACGGTGATTGTGAGAGTGATGGTGAGTGTGATTGTGAGAGTGAAGCTGCGTGCAACTGTCCGTGTGATGGTGCATGCCAGGGTGCATGCGATGGAGAGTGCGATGCCGAGAGTGATATTGGGAGCGATCTTGAGAGCGATGGTGAGTGCGATTGTAAAAGCGATTGTTAGTGCCAAAGTGCGTGTGATGGTGAGTGCGATGGTGAGTCAGATGGTGAGCATGATGGGGAAAGAGATGGTGAGTGTGAAGGTGAGTGTGATGGTGTGCACGATTGTGCATGCAATCGTTAGAGCAATGGAAAGTGCGATGGTTAGTGCGATGGTGACAGCGATGATGAGAGTGATGGTGAAAGCGATTGTGAATTCGAAGGTGTGGGTGAGGGTGTGTGCGATGGAGACTGGGATGCTGAGTGAGATGGTGAGAGAGATGGTGAAAGCAATTGTGAGTGCAATGATGAGTGCGATGCTGAGTGCGATGGTGCATGTGATGGTGCCAGCTATCGTGAGTGTGTTGGAGAGAGTGATGGTGAGTGTGATGTTCAGTGCTATGGTGAAACAGATAGTGCGTGTGACGGTGCACGCGACAGTGTGTGCCACTGTGCGTACAACAGTGTGTGCAATGGTGAGTTCAATGTGTAGTGCAACCATGAGAACAATGTTGAGTGCGACAGTGAGTGCAAGGGTGAGAGCCATGGTGTGTGCGATGGTTCGTTCGATGGAGTTGCGATGCTGAGTTTGATGGTTAGAGCGATCTAGAGTGTGATGATGAGTGCGATGGTGATTGTGATGGTGAGAGCGATGGTGAGTGAGATGGTGGGTGCAATAGTGAGAGCCATGGTGAATTCAATAGTGAGTGCGATGTTGAGAGCGATGGTGAGTGTGATGGTGAGCGCGATGGTGAGTACGATGGTGAGAGTGATGCTGAGTGTGATGGTGAGACCGATGGTGCATTCGATGGTGCGAGGGATGATGAGTGTGATGGTGAGAGTGATGGTGAGTGCAATGTTCGATGCAATGCTGAGAGTGATAGTGCGTGCGATGTTACGTGCAAAAATGTGGGCCATGGTGCATGCGACAGTTTGTGAGACAGTGAGTGCAACGGTGAGTGCGACAGTGAGAGCAAAGTTGAGTGCGATGGATAGTGTGAGGGTGAGACCAATGGTGCCTGCGATGTTGCGTGCAATACAGAATGCCATGCCGAGCGCGATGATAGGAACGATCGTGAAAGCGATCGTGAGTGCGATGGTGAGAGCGATGATGAGTGCGAGTGTGAGAGCAATGGTGAGTGCGATGGTGAGATCGATGGTGACTGCGAGGGTGAGTGCATTGGTGAGAGCGATGGTGAGAGTGATGATGAGAGCGATGGTGAGGCGATGGTGAGAGTGATGGTGAGTGATTTGCTGGGTGCGATGGTGAGAGCGATCATGAGAGCAATGTTGAGTGCGATGGTGAGAGCAATGTTGAGTGCGATGGTGAGTGTGATGTTGTGTGCGAGGGTGAGAGTGATCGTGAGTGTGAGGGTGAGAGTGATGGTGAGAGCGATGGCGAGAGTGATGGTGAGTACGATGGTGAGTACGTTGGTGCGTGCCATGCTGCGAGCTTTGGTGAGCGCCATGGTGAGACCGATGGTGAGAGCGAGGATAAGTGTGATGGTTAGAGTGATGCTGAGAGTAACGGTGAGTGCAGTGGTGAGTGCAGTGATGAGTGTGATACGGCAGTGCACATGATGGTGGGTGCGACAGTGATTGGGACGGTGAGAGTGAGCATGAGAGCGAAAGCGCGTGTGATGGTGCATGCGATGGAGAGTGCTTGGCTGAGTGCGATGGTGAGAGCAATTTTGAGAGCGATTGTGAGTATGATGGAGAGTGTGATGGTGAGAACCATGGTGACAGACATGGTGAGTGCGATGTTGAGAGCGATGGTGAGAGTGTTAGAGCGTGTGATGGAGCACGTGACACTGTGTGCCCCAGTGCATGCTATGGTGAGTGCTATGGGGAGTGCAATGGGGAGTGCAATGGTGAGAGTGATGGTGAAAGCGAATGTGAGTGCAAAGGTGTGTGCGATTGTGAGTGTGACTGTGAGTCTTTTGGTGAGAAGATGGTAAGTGCGATGGTGAGAGCAATGGTGAGTGTGATGATGAGAGTGATGGTGAGAGCGACGGTGATGGTGATGGTGAGAGCGATGGTGTGTACGATTATGAGTGTGATGGTGAGAGCGATGTGAGTCCGAGGGTGAGAGCGATGCTGCTTTCGATGGTCCATGTGATGGTGCGTGACACGCTGCATGCAATGGACAGTGCAATGCAAAGTGTGATCTTGAGAGAGGTCTTGAGAGCGGTCTTGAGAGCGACAGTGAGTGCAATTTTGAGTGTCATGGTGGGAACAACGTTGAGAGTGATGGTGAGTGCGATGGCATGTGCGATGGTGAGAACGATGGTGAGGGTGATGGTGAGAGCGATGTTGAGTGTGATGGTGAGAGTGATGGTGAGAGCGATGGTAAGTGCAATGGTAAGTGCGATGGTGAATGCGATGGTGAGTGTGATGGTGAGAGAGATGTTGAGAGTGAAGTTCAGTGCAATGGTGAGAGCGATGATGGGTGCAATTGTGAGAACAACGGTTAGTGCGAAGGTGAGATCGATGGTGACTGCGAGGGTGAATGCGTTGTTGAGAGCGATGTTGAGAGCGATGGTGAGTGTGATGGCGAATGTGATGTTGAGTTCGAGGGTGAGAGCGATGGTGACTGCGAGCGTGAGTGCGATGGGGAGAGCGATATCGAGAGTGATGGTGACTGCCACAGTGAGAGAGCTGATGAGTGCGATAAGTACGATTGTGAGAGTGATGCTGAGTGCGATGGCGAGGATGATGATGAGTGCGATGGTGAGAACAATGGTGAGAGTATCGTGAGTGCAACGGTGACAGTGATGCTGCGTGCGATGGTCCATTTAATGGTGAGTGAGATGGTGTGTGTGATGGTGAGAGCGAAGCGATGATGAGAGCGATGATGAGTGCAAAGGTGAGTGCTATGGTGAGAGCGATGGTGAGTGCAATGTTGAGAGCGATGGTGAGAGCGATGGAGGGTGCGATGATGACGGTGATTGTGAGAGTGATGGTGAGTGTGATTGTGAGAGTGAAGCTGCGTGCAACTGTCCGTGTGATGGTGCATGCCAGGGTGCATGCGATGGAGAGTGCGATGCCGAGAGTGATATTGGGAGCGATCTTGAGAGCGATGGTGAGTGCGATTGTAAAAGCGATTGTTAGTGCCAAAGTGCGTGTGATGGTGAGTGCGATGGTGAGTCAGATGGTGAGCATGATGGGGAAAGAGATGGTGAGTGTGAAGGTGAGTGTGATGGTGTGCACGATTGTGCATGCAATCGTTAGAGCAATGGAAAGTGCGATGGTTAGTGCGATGGTGACAGCGATGATGAGAGTGATGGTGAAAGCGATTGTGAATTCGAAGGTGTGGGTGAGGGTGTGTGCGATGGAGACTGGGATGCTGAGTGAGATGGTGAGAGAGATGGTGAAAGCAATTGTGAGTGCAATGATGAGTGCGATGCTGAGTGCGATGGTGCATGCGATGGTGCCAGCTATCGTGAGTGTGTTGGAGAGAGTGATGGTGAGTGTGATGTTCAGTGCTATGGTGAAACAGATAGTGCGTGTGACGGTGCACGCGACAGTGTGTGCCACTGTGCGTACAACAGTGTGTGCAATGGTGAGTTCAATGTGTAGTGCAACCATGAGAACAATGTTGAGTGCGACAGTGAGTGCAAGGGTGAGAGCCATGGTGTGTGCGATGGTTCGTTCGATGGAGTTGCGATGCTGAGTTTGATGGTTAGAGCGATCTAGAGTGTGATGATGAGTGCGATGGTGATTGTGATGGTGAGAGCGATGGTGAGTGAGATGGTGGGTGCAATAGTGAGAGCCATGGTGAATTCAACAGTGAGTGCGATGTTGAGAGCGATGGTGAGTGTGATGGTGAGCGCGATGGTGAGTACGATGGTGAGAGCGATGCTGAGTGTGATGGTGAGACCGATGGTGCATGCGATGGTGCGAGGGATGATGAGTGTGATGGTGAGAGTGATGGTGAGTGCAATGTTCGATGCAATGCTGAGAGTGATAGTGCGTGCGATGTTACGTGCAAAAATGTGGGCCATGGTGCATGCGACAGTTTGTGAGACAGTGAGTGCAACGGTGAGTGCGACAGTGAGAGCAAAGTTGAGTGCGATGGATAGTGTGAGGGTGAGACCAATGGTGCCTGCGATGTTGCGTGCAATACAGAATGCCATGCTGAGCGCGATGATAGGAACAATCGTGAAAGCGATCGTGAGTGCGATGGTGAGAGTGATGATGAGTGCGAGTGTGAGAGCAATGGTGAGTGCGATGGTGAGATCAATGGTGACTGCGAGGGTGAGTGCATTGGTGAGAGCGATGGTGAGAGTGATGATGAGAGCGATGGTGAGGCGATGGTGAGAGTGATGGTGAGTGATTTGCTGGGTGCGATGGTGAGAGCGATCATGAGAGCAATGTTGAGTGCGATGGTGAGAGCAATGTTGAGTGCGATGGCGAGTGTGATGTTGTGTGCGAGGGTGAGAGTGATCGTGAGTGTGAGGGTGAGAGTGATGGTGAGAGCGATGGTGAGAGTGATGGTGAGTACGATGGTGAGTACGTTGGTGCGTGCCATGCTGCGAGCTTTGGTGAGCGCCATGGTGAGACCGATGGTGAGAGCGAGGATAAGTGTGATGGTTAGAGTGATGCTGAGAGTAACGGTGAGTGCAGTGGTGAGTGCAGTGATGAGTGTGATACGGCAGTGCACATGATGGTGGGTGCGACAGTGATTGGGACGGTGAGAGTGAGCATGAGAGCGAAAGCGCGTGTGATGGTGCATGCGATGGAGAGTGCTTGGCTGAGTGCGATGGTGAGAGCAATTTTGAGAGCGATTGTGAGTATGATGGAGAGTGTGATGGTGAGAACCATGGTGACAGACATGGTGAGTGCGATGTTGAGAGCGATGGTGAGAGTGTTAGAGCGTGTGATGGAGCACGTGACACTGTGTGCCCCAGTGCATGCTATGGTGAGTGCTATGGTGAGTGCAATGGGGAGTGCAATGGTGAGAGTGATGGTGAAAGTGAATGTGAGTGCAAAGGTGTGTGCGATTGTGAGTGTGACTGTGAGTCTTTTGGTGAGAAGATGGTAAGTGCGATGGTGAGAGCAATGGTGAGTGTGATGATGAGAGTGATGGTGAGAGCGACGGTGATGGTGATGGTGAGAGCGATGGTGTGTACGATTATGAGTGTGATGGTGAGAGCGATGTGAGTCCGAGGGTGAGAGCGATGCTGCTTTCGATGGTCCATGTGATGGTGCGTGACACGCTGCATGCAATGGACAGTGCAATGCCAAGTGTGATCTTGAGAGTGGTCTTGAGAGCGACAGTGAGTGCAATTTTGAGTGTCATGGTGGGAACGACGGTGAGAGTGATGGTGAGTGCGATGGCATGTGCGATGGTGAGAACGATGGTGAGGGTGATGGTGAGAGCGATGTTGAGTGTGATGGTGAGAGTGATGGTGAGAGCGACGGTAAGTGCAATGGTAAGTGCGATGGTGAGTGCGATGTTGAGGGTGATGGTGAGTGCGATGGTGAGTGCTATCGTGAGAGTGATGGTGAGTGAGATGGTGAGTGTGATGGAGCGTACGATGGTGTGTGTGGTGGTGAGAGCGACGGAGAGTGTGATAGGCAGTGCGATGCTGACAGTGATAGTGAGAGCGATGTTGAAAGTGATTGTGATTGCAAAGGTGTGTGCGATGGTGAGAGAGATCTTGAGAGCGATGGTGAGTGCGATGGTGAGTGGGATGGTGCATGTGATGGTGAGTGCGATGGTGTGCGTGATAGTGAGAGCAATGGCGCGTGCGATGGTGATTGCGACATTGAGACCGATGGTGAGAGCGGTGGTGAGTGCAATCGTGAGTGCAATGGTGAGAGCGATGATGAGTGCCAGTGTGAGAGCAATGGTGAGTGTGATGGTGAAATCGATGGTGACTCTGAGGGTGAATGCGTTGGTGAGAGCGATGGTGAGAGCGAAGGTGAGTGCGATGTTGAGAACGATGGTGAGAGTGATGATGACAGCGATGGTGAGGCGATGGTGAGTGCTATGCTGTGTGTGACGGTGAGAGCGATTTTGAGTGCGATGGTGGGAGCGATGGTGAGTGCGATGGTGAATGTGATGGTGAGTGCGAGGGTGAGAGTGATGGTGAGTGTGAGGGTGAGTGCGATGGGGAGAGCGATAATGAGAGTGATGGTGACTGCCACAGTGAGAGAGCTGATGAGTGCGATGAGTACGATTGTGAGAGTGATGGTGGGTGCGATGGCGAGGGCGATGATGGGTAAGATGGTGAGAACAATGGTGAGAGCTATGGTGAGTGCGACGGTGACAGTGATGCTGCGTGCGCTGGTCCATTTAATTGTGAGTGAGATGGTGTGTGTGATGGTCAGAGTGAAGCGATGATGAGAGCGATAATGAGTGCAATGGTGAGTGCTATGCTGAGAGCGATGGAGGGTGCGATGATCAGTCTGATGGTGAGAGCGATAGTGAGAGTGATGGTGAGTGTGAGGGTGACATCAATGTTGCGTGCAATGATCCGTGTGATGCTGAGTGCGATGGTGACTGCGATGGTGAGTGTGATGCTGAGAGCTATGGTGTGTTCGATGGTGAGTGCGATGGTGAGAGCAACGGAGAGTGCGATGGTGAGAGTGATGACGAGTGTGATAGTGTGTGCGATGGTCAGTGTGATGTTGAGGGCGATGGTGAGACCGATGATGAGAGCCATAGTGAGTGAGACGTGGAGTGCAATGGTAAAAGCAATGGTGAGAACAAAGGCGAGAGCAATGGTGAGAGCGATGGTGAGTGCGATGATGACGGTGATTGTGAGAGTGATGGTGAGTGTGATTGTGAGAGTGAAGCTGCGTGCAACTGTCCGTGTGATGGTGCATGCCAGGGTGCATGCGATGGAGAGTGCGATGCCGAGAGTGATATTGGGAGCGATCTTGAGAGCGATGGTGAGTGCGATTGTAAAAGCGATTGTTAGTGACAAAGTGCGTGTGATGGTGAGTGCGATGGTGAGTCAGATGGTGAGCATGATGGGGAAAGAGATGGTGAGTGTGAAGGTGAGTGCGATGGTGTGCACGATTGTGCATGCAATCGTTAGAGCAATGGAAAGTGCGATGGTTAGTGCGATGGTGACAGCGATGATGAGAGTGATGGTGAAAGCGATTGTGAATTCGAAGGTGTGGGTGAGGGTGTGTGCGATGGAGACTGGGATGCTGAGTGAGATGGTGAGAGAGATGGTGAAAGCAATTGTGAGTGCAATGATGAGTGCGATGCTGAGTGCGATGGTGCATGCGATGGTGCCAGCTATCGTGAGTGTGTTGGAGAGAGTGATGGTGAGTGTGATGTTCAGTGCTATGGTGAAACAGATAGTGCGTGTGACGGTGCACGCGACAGTGTGTGCCACTGTGCGTACAACAGTGTGTGCAATGGTGAGTTCAATGTGTAGTGCAACCATGAGAACAATGTTGAGTGCGACAGTGAGTGCAAGGGTGAGAGCCATGGTGTGTGCGATGGTTCGTTCGATGGAGTTGCGATGCTGAGTTTGATGGTTAGAGCGATCTAGAGTGTGATGATGAGTGCGATGGTGATTGTGATGGTGAGAGCGATGGTGAGTGAGATGGTGGGTGCAATAGTGAG
Organism: Globicephala melas; assembly: GCF_963455315.2. Taxonomy (NCBI): domain Eukaryota; kingdom Metazoa; phylum Chordata; class Mammalia; order Artiodactyla; family Delphinidae; genus Globicephala; species Globicephala melas. The sequence goes on along the minus strand of NC_083326.1, from coordinate 30,606,540 downwards.
AGCCATGGTGAATTCAACAGTGAGTGCGATGTTGAGAGCGATGGTGAGTGTGATGGTGAGCGCGATGGTGAGTACGATGGTGAGAGCGATGCTGAGTGTGATGGTGAGACCGATGGTGCATGCGATGGTGCGAGGGATGATGAGTGTGATGGTGAGAGTGATGGTGAGTGCAATGTTCGATGCAATGCTGAGAGTGATAGTGCGTGCGATGTTACGTGCAAAAATGTGGGCCATGGTGCATGCGACAGTTTGTGAGACAGTGAGTGCAACGGTGAGTGCGACAGTGAGAGCAAAGTTGAGTGCGATGGATAGTGTGAGGGTGAGACCAATGGTGCCTGCGATGTTGCGTGCAATACAGAATGCCATGCTGAACGCGATGATAGGAACGATCGTGAAAGCGATCGTGAGTGCGATGGTGAGAGCGATGATGAGTGCGAGTGTGAGAGCAATGGTGAGTGCGATGGTGAGATCGATGGTGACTGCGAGGGTGAGTGCATTGGTGAGAGCGATGGTGAGAGTGATGATGAGAGCGATGGTGAGGCGATGGTGAGAGTGATGGTGAGTGATTTGCTGGGTGCGATGGTGAGAGCGATCATGAGAGCAATGTTGAGTGCGATGGTGAGAGCAATGTTGAGTGCGATGGCGAGTGTGATGTTGTGTGCGAGGGTGAGAGTGATCGTGAGTGTGAGGGTGAGAGTGATGGTGAGAGCGATGGTGAGAGTGATGGTGAGTACGATGGTGAGTACGTTGGTGCGTGCCATGCTGCGAGCTTTGGTGAGCGCCATGGTGAGACCGATGGTGAGAGCGAGGATAAGTGTGATGGTTAGAGTGATGCTGAGAGTAACGGTGAGTGCAGTGGTGAGTGCAGTGATGAGTGTGATACGGCAGTGCACATGATGGTGGGTGCGACAGTGATTGGGACGGTGAGAGTGAGCATGAGAGCGAAAGCGCGTGTGATGGTGCATGCGATGGAGAGTGCTTGGCTGAGTGCGATGGTGAGAGCAATTTTGAGAGCGATTGTGAGTATGATGGAGAGTGTGATGGTGAGAACCATGGTGACAGACATGGTGAGTGCGATGTTGAGAGCGATGGTGAGAGTGTTAGAGCGTGTGATGGAGCACGTGACACTGTGTGCCCCAGTGCATGCTATGGTGAGTGCTATGGTGAGTGCAATGGGGAGTGCAATGGTGAGAGTGATGGTGAAAGTGAATGTGAGTGCAAAGGTGTGTGCGATTGTGAGTGTGACTGTGAGTCTTATGGTGAGAAGATGGTAAGTGCGATGGTGAGAGCAATGGTGAGTGTGATGATGAGAGTGATGGTGAGAGCGACGGTGATGGTGATGGTGAGAGCGATGGTGTGTACGATTATGAGTGTGATGGTGAGAGCGATGTGAGTCCGAGGGTGAGAGCGATGCTGCTTTCGATGGTCCATGTGATGGTGCGTGACACGCTGCATGCAATGGACAGTGCAATGCCAAGTGTGATCTTGAGAGTGGTCTTGAGAGCGACAGTGAGTGCAATTTTGAGTGTCATGGTGGGAACGACGGTGAGAGTGATGGTGAGTGCGATGGCATGTGCGATGGTGAGAACGATGGTGAGGGTGATGGTGAGAGCGATGTTGAGTGTGATGGTGAGAGTGATGGTGAGAGCGACGGTAAGTGCAATGGTAAGTGCGATGGTGAGTGCGATGTTGAGGGTGATGGTGAGTGCGATGGTGAGTGCTATCGTGAGAGTGATGGTGAGTGAGATGGTGAGTGTGATGGAGCGTACGATGGTGTGTGTGGTGGTGAGAGCGACGGAGAGTGTGATAGGCAGTGCGATGCTGACAGTGATAGTGAGAGCGATGTTGAAAGTGATTGTGATTGCAAAGGTGTGTGCGATGGTGAGAGAGATCTTGAGAGCGATGGTGAGTGCGATGGTGAGTGGGATGGTGCATGTGATGGTGAGTGCGATGGTGTGCGTGATAGTGAGAGCAATGGCGCGTGCGATGGTGATTGCGACATTGAGACCGATGGTGAGAGCGGTGGTGAGTGCAATCGTGAGTGCAATGGTGAGAGCGATGATGAGTGCCAGTGTGAGAGCAATGGTGAGTGTGATGGTGAAATCGATGGTGACTCTGAGGGTGAATGCGTTGGTGAGAGCGATGGTGAGAGCGAAGGTGAGTGCGATGTTGAGAACGATGGTGAGAGTGATGATGACAGCGATGGTGAGGCGATGGTGAGTGCTATGCTGTGTGTGACGGTGAGAGCGATTTTGAGTGCGATGGTGGGAGCGATGGTGAGTGCGATGGTGAATGTGATGGTGAGTGCGAGGGTGAGAGTGATGGTGAGTGTGAGGGTGAGTGCGATGGGGAGAGCGATAATGAGAGTGATGGTGACTGCCACAGTGAGAGAGCTGATGAGTGCGATGAGTACGATTGTGAGAGTGATGGTGGGTGCGATGGCGAGGGCGATGATGGGTAAGATGGTGAGAACAATGGTGAGAGCTATGGTGAGTGCGACGGTGACAGTGATGCTGCGTGCGCTGGTCCATTTAATTGTGAGTGAGATGGTGTGTGTGATGGTCAGAGTGAAGCGATGATGAGAGCGATAATGAGTGCAATGGTGAGTGCTATGCTGAGAGCGATGGTGAGAGCGATGGAGGGTGCGATGATCAGTCTGATGGTGAGAGCGATAGTGAGAGTGATGGTGAGTGTGAGGGTGACATCAATGTTGCGTGCAATGATCCGTGTGATGCTGAGTGCGATGGTGACTGCGATGGTGAGTGTGATGCTGAGAGCTATGGTGTGTTCGATGGTGAGTGCGATGGTGAGAGCAACGGAGAGTGCGATGGTGAGAGTGATGACGAGTGTGATAGTGTGTGCGATGGTCAGTGTGATGTTGAGGGCGATGGTGAGACCGATGATGAGAGCCATAGTGAGTGAGACGTGGAGTGCAATGGTAAAAGCAATGGTGAGAACAAAGGCGAGAGCAATGGTGAGAGCGATGGTGAGTGCGATGATGACGGTGATTGTGAGAGTGATGGTGAGTGTGATTGTGAGAGTGAAGCTGCGTGCAACTGTCCGTGTGATGGTGCATGCCAGGGTGCATGCGATGGAGAGTGCGATGCCGAGAGTGATATTGGGAGCGATCTTGAGAGCGATGGTGAGTGCGATTGTAAAAGCGATTGTTAGTGCCAAAGTGCGTGTGATGGTGAGTGCGATGGTGAGTCAGATGGTGAGCATGATGGGGAAAGAGATGGTGAGTGTGAAGGTGAGTGCGATGGTGTGCACGATTGTGCATGCAATCGTTAGAGCAATGGAAAGTGCGATGGTTAGTGCGATGGTGACAGCGATGATGAGAGTGATGGTGAAAGCGATTGTGAATTCGAAGGTGTGGGTGAGGGTGTGTGCGATGGAGACTGGGATGCTGAGTGAGATGGTGAGAGAGATGGTGAAAGCAATTGTGAGTGCAATGATGAGTGCGATGCTGAGTGCGATGGTGCATGCGATGGTGCCAGCTATCGTGAGTGTGTTGGAGAGAGTGATGGTGAGTGTGATGTTCAGTGCTATGGTGAAACAGATAGTGCGTGTGACGGTGCACGCGACAGTGTGTGCCACTGTGCGTACAACAGTGTGTGCAATGGTGAGTTCAATGTGTAGTGCAACCATGAGAACAATGTTGAGTGCGACAGTGAGTGCAAGGGTGAGAGCCATGGTGTGTGCGATGGTTCGTTCGATGGAGTTGCGATGCTGAGTTTGATGGTTAGAGCGATCTAGAGTGTGATGATGAGTGCGATGGTGATTGTGATGGTGAGAGCGATGGTGAGTGAGATGGTGGGTGCAATAGTGAGAGCCATGGTGAATTCAACAGTGAGTGCGATGTTGAGAGCGATGGTGAGTGTGATGGTGAGCGCGATGGTGAGTACGATGGTGAGAGCGATGCTGAGTGTGATGGTGAGACCGATGGTGCATGCGATGGTGCGAGGGATGATGAGTGTGATGGTGAGAGTGATGGTGAGTGCAATGTTCGATGCAATGCTGAGAGTGATAGTGCGTGCGATGTTACGTGCAAAAATGTGGGCCATGGTGCATGCGACAGTTTGTGAGACAGTGAGTGCAACGGTGAGTGCGACAGTGAGAGCAAAGTTGAGTGCGATGGATAGTGTGAGGGTGAGACCAATGGTGCCTGCGATGTTGCGTGCAATACAGAATGCCATGCTGAACGCGATGATAGGAACGATCGTGAAAGCGATCGTGAGTGCGATGGTGAGAGCGATGATGAGTGCGAGTGTGAGAGCAATGGTGAGTGCGATGGTGAGATCGATGGTGACTGCGAGGGTGAGTGCATTGGTGAGAGCGATGGTGAGAGTGATGATGAGAGCGATGGTGAGGCGATGGTGAGAGTGATGGTGAGTGATTTGCTGGGTGCGATGGTGAGAGCGATCATGAGAGCAATGTTGAGTGCGATGGTGAGAGCAATGTTGAGTGCGATGGCGAGTGTGATGTTGTGTGCGAGGGTGAGAGTGATCGTGAGTGTGAGGGTGAGAGTGATGGTGAGAGCGATGGTGAGAGTGATGGTGAGTACGATGGTGAGTACGTTGGTGCGTGCCATGCTGCGAGCTTTGGTGAGCGCCATGGTGAGACCGATGGTGAGAGCGAGGATAAGTGTGATGGTTAGAGTGATGCTGAGAGTAACGGTGAGTGCAGTGGTGAGTGCAGAGATGAGTGTGATACGGCAGTGCACATGATGGTGGGTGCGACAGTGATTGGGACGGTGAGAGTGAGCATGAGAGCGAAAGCGCGTGTGATGGTGCATGCGATGGAGAGTGCTTGGCTGAGTGCGATGGTGAGAGCAATTTTGAGAGCGATTGTGAGTATGATGGAGAGTGTGATGGTGAGAACCATGGTGACAGACATGGTGAGTGCGATGTTGAGAGCGATGGTGAGAGTGTTAGAGCGTGTGATGGAGCACGTGACACTGTGTGCCCCAGTGCATGCTATGGTGAGTGCTATGGTGAGTGCAATGGGGAGTGCAATGGTGAGAGTGATGGTGAAAGTGAATGTGAGTGCAAAGGTGTGTGCGATTGTGAGTGTGACTGTGAGTCTTATGGTGAGAAGATGGTAAGTGCGATGGTGAGAGCAATGGTGAGTGTGATGATGAGAGTGATGGTGAGAGCGACGGTGATGGTGATGGTGAGAGCGATGGTGTGTACGATTATGAGTGTGATGGTGAGAGCGATGTGAGTCCGAGGGTGAGAGCGATGCTGCTTTCGATGGTCCATGTGATGGTGCGTGACACGCTGCATGCAATGGACAGTGCAATGCCAAGTGTGATCTTGAGAGTGGTCTTGAGAGCGACAGTGAGTGCAATTTTGAGTGTCATGGTGGGAACGACGGTGAGAGTGATGGTGAGTGCGATGGCATGTGCGATGGTGAGAACGATGGTGAGGGTGATGGTGAGAGCGATGTTGAGTGTGATGGTGAGAGTGATGGTGAGAGCGACGGTAAGTGCAATGGTAAGTGCGATGGTGAGTGCGATGTTGAGGGTGATGGTGAGTGCGATGGTGAGTGCTATCGTGAGAGTGATGGTGAGTGAGATGGTGAGTGTGATGGAGCGTACGATGGTGTGTGTGGTGGTGAGAGCGACGGAGAGTGTGATAGGCAGTGCGATGCTGACAGTGATAGTGAGAGCGATGTTGAAAGTGATTGTGATTGCAAAGGTGTGTGCGATGGTGAGAGAGATCTTGAGAGCGATGGTGAGTGCGATGGTGAGTGGGATGGTGCATGTGATGGTGAGTGCGATGGTGTGCGTGATAGTGAGAGCAATGGCGCGTGCGATGGTGATTGCGACATTGAGACCGATGGTGAGAGCGGTGGTGAGTGCAATCGTGAGTGCAATGGTGAGAGCGATGATGAGTGCCAGTGTGAGAGCAATGGTGAGTGTGATGGTGAAATCGATGGTGACTCTGAGGGTGAATGCGTTGGTGAGAGCGATGGTGAGAGCGAAGGTGAGTGCGATGTTGAGAACGATGGTGAGAGTGATGATGACAGCGATGGTGAGGCGATGGTGAGTGCTATGCTGTGTGTGACGGTGAGAGCGATTTTGAGTGCGATGGTGGGAGCGATGGTGAGTGCGATGGTGAATGTGATGGTGAGTGCGAGGGTGAGAGTGATGGTGAGTGTGAGGGTGAGTGCGATGGGGAGAGCGATAATGAGAGTGATGGTGACTGCCACAGTGAGAGAGCTGATGAGTGCGATGAGTACGATTGTGAGAGTGATGGTGGGTGCGATGGCGAGGGCGATGATGGGTAAGATGGCGAGAACAATGGTGAGAGCTATGGTGAGTGCGACGGTGACAGTGATGCTGCGTGCGCTGGTCCATTTAATTGTGAGTGAGATGGTGTGTGTGATGGTCAGAGTGAAGCGATGATGAGAGCGATAATGAGTGCAATGGTGAGTGCTATGCTGAGAGCGATGGTGAGAGCGATGGAGGGTGCGATGATCAGTCTGATGGTGAGAGCGATAGTGAGAGTGATGGTGAGTGTGAGGGTGACATCAATGTTGCGTGCAATGATCCGTGTGATGCTGAGTGCGATGGTGACTGCGATGGTGAGTGTGATGCTGAGAGCTATGGTGTGTTCGATGGTGAGTGCGATGGTGAGAGCAACGGAGAGTGCGATGGTGAGAGTGATGACGAGTGTGATAGTGTGTGCGATGGTCAGTGTGATGTTGAGGGCGATGGTGAGACCGATGATGAGAGCCATAGTGAGTGAGACGTGGAGTGCAATGGTAAAAGCAATGGTGAGAACAAAGGCGAGAGCAATGGTGAGAGCGATGGTGAGTGCGATGATGACGGTGATTGTGAGAGTGATGGTGAGTGTGATTGTGAGAGTGAAGCTGCGTGCAACTGTCCGTGTGATGGTGCATGCCAGGGTGCATGCGATGGAGAGTGCGATGCCGAGAGTGATATTGGGAGCCATCTTGAGAGCGATGGTGAGTGCGATTGTAAAAGCGATTGTTAGTGACAAAGTGCGTGTGATGGTGAGTGCGATGGTGAGTCAGATGGTGAGCATGATGGGGAAAGAGATGGTGAGTGTGAAGGTGAGTGCGATGGTGTGCACGATTGTGCATGCAATCGTTAGAGCAATGGAAAGTGCGATGGTTAGTGCGATGGTGACAGCGATGATGAGAGTGATGGTGAAAGCGATTGTGAATTCGAAGGTGTGGGTGAGGGTGTGTGCGATGGAGACTGGGATGCTGAGTGAGATGGTGAGAGAGATGGTGAAAGCAATTGTGAGTGCAATGATGAGTGCGATGCTGAGTGCGATGGTGCATGCGATGGTGCCAGCTATCGTGAGTGTGTTGGAGAGAGTGATGGTGAGTGTGATGTTCAGTGCTATGGTGAAACAGATAGTGCGTGTGACGGTGCACGCGACAGTGTGTGCCACTGTGCGTACAACAGTGTGTGCAATGGTGAGTTCAATGTGTAGTGCAACCATGAGAACAATGTTGAGTGCGACAGTGAGTGCAAGGGTGAGAGCCATGGTGTGTGCGATGGTTCGTTCGATGGAGTTGCGATGCTGAGTTTGATGGTTAGAGCGATCTAGAGTGTGATGATGAGTGCGATGGTGATTGTGATGGTGAGAGCGATGGTGAGTGAGATGGTGGGTGCAATAGTGAGAGCCATGGTGAATTCAACAGTGAGTGCGATGTTGAGAGCGATGGTGAGTGTGATGGTGAGCGCGATGGTGAGTACGATGGTGAGAGCGATGCTGAGTGTGATGGTGAGACCGATGGTGCATGCGATGGTGCGAGGGATGATGAGTGTGATGGTGAGAGTGATGGTGAGTGCAATGTTCGATGCAATGCTGAGAGTGATAGTGCGTGCGATGTTACGTGCAAAAATGTGGGCCATGGTGCATGCGACAGTTTGTGAGACAGTGAGTGCAACGGTGAGTGCGACAGTGAGAGCAAAGTTGAGTGCGATGGATAGTGTGAGGGTGAGACCAATGGTGCCTGCGATGTTGCGTGCAATACAGAATGCCATGCTGAACGCGATGATAGGAACGATCGTGAAAGCGATCGTGAGTGCGATGGTGAGAGCGATGATGAGTGCGAGTGTGAGAGCAATGGTGAGTGCGATGGTGAGATCGATGGTGACTGCGAGGGTGAGTGCATTGGTGAGAGCGATGGTGAGAGTGATGATGAGAGCGATGGTGAGGCGATGGTGAGAGTGATGGTGAGTGATTTGCTGGGTGCGATGGTGAGAGCGATCATGAGAGCAATGTTGAGTGCGATGGTGAGAGCAATGTTGAGTGCGATGGCGAGTGTGATGTTGTGTGCGAGGGTGAGAGTGATCGTGAGTGTGAGGGTGAGAGTGATGGTGAGAGCGATGGTGAGAGTGATGGTGAGTACGATGGTGAGTACGTTGGTGCGTGCCATGCTGCGAGCTTTGGTGAGCGCCATGGTGAGACCGATGGTGAGAGCGAGGATAAGTGTGATGGTTAGAGTGATGCTGAGAGTAACGGTGAGTGCAGTGGTGAGTGCAGTGATGAGTGTGATACGGCAGTGCACATGATGGTGGGTGCGACAGTGATTGGGACGGTGAGAGTGAGCATGAGAGCGAAAGCGCGTGTGATGGTGCATGCGATGGAGAGTGCTTGGCTGAGTGCGATGGTGAGAGCAATTTTGAGAGCGATTGTGAGTATGATGGAGAGTGTGATGGTGAGAACCATGGTGACAGACATGGTGAGTGCGATGTTGAGAGCGATGGTGAGAGTGTTAGAGCGTGTGATGGAGCACGTGACACTGTGTGCCCCAGTGCATGCTATGGTGAGTGCTATGGGGAGTGCAATGGGGAGTGCAATGGTGAGAGTGATGGTGAAAGTGAATGTGAGTGCAAAGGTGTGTGCGATTGTGAGTGTGACTGTGAGTCTTATGGTGAGAAGATGGTAAGTGCGATGGTGAGAGCAATGGTGAGTGTGATGATGAGAGTGATGGTGAGAGCGACGGTGATGGTGATGGTGAGAGCGATGGTGTGTACGATTATGAGTGTGATGGTGAGAGCGATGTGAGTCCGAGGGTGAGAGCGATGCTGCTTTCGATGGTCCATGTGATGGTGCGTGACACGCTGCATGCAATGGACAGTGCAATGCCAAGTGTGATCTTGAGAGTGGTCTTGAGAGCGACAGTGAGTGCAATTTTGAGTGTCATGGTGGGAACGACGGTGAGAGTGATGGTGAGTGCGATGGCATGTGCGATGGTGAGAACGATGGTGAGGGTGATGGTGAGAGCGATGTTGAGTGTGATGGTGAGAGTGATGGTGAGAGCGACGGTAAGTGCAATGGTAAGTGCGATGGTGAGTGCGATGTTGAGGGTGATGGTGAGTGCGATGGTGAGTGCTATCGTGAGAGTGATGGTGAGTGAGATGGTGAGTGTGATGGAGCGTACGATGGTGTGTGTGGTGGTGAGAGCGACGGAGAGTGTGATAGGCAGTGCGATGCTGACAGTGATAGTGAGAGCGATGTTGAAAGTGATTGTGATTGCAAAGGTGTGTGCGATGGTGAGAGAGATCTTGAGAGCGATGGTGAGTGCGATGGTGAGTGGGATGGTGCATGTGATGGTGAGTGCGATGGTGTGCGTGATAGTGAGAGCAATGGCGCGTGCGATGGTGATTGCGACATTGAGACCGATGGTGAGAGCGGTGGTGAGTGCAATCGTGAGTGCAATGGTGAGAGCGATGATGAGTGCCAGTGTGAGAGCAATGGTGAGTGTGATGGTGAAATCGATGGTGACTCTGAGGGTGAATGCGTTGGTGAGAGCGATGGTGAGAGCGAAGGTGAGTGCGATGTTGAGAACGATGGTGAGAGTGATGATGACAGCGATGGTGAGGCGATGGTGAGTGCTATGCTGTGTGTGACGGTGAGAGCGATTTTGAGTGCGATGGTGGGAGCGATGGTGAGTGCGATGGTGAATGTGATGGTGAGTGCGAGGGTGAGAGTGATGGTGAGTGTGAGGGTGAGTGCGATGGGGAGAGCGATAATGAGAGTGATGGTGACTGCCACAGTGAGAGAGCTGATGAGTGCGATGAGTACGATTGTGAGAGTGATGGTGGGTGCGATGGCGAGGGCGATGATGGGTAAGATGGCGAGAACAATGGTGAGAGCTATGGTGAGTGCGACGGTGACAGTGATGCTGCGTGCGCTGGTCCATTTAATTGTGAGTGAGATGGTGTGTGTGATGGTCAGAGTGAAGCGATGATGAGAGCGATAATGAGTGCAATGGTGAGTGCTATGCTGAGAGCGATGGTGAGAGCGATGGAGGGTGCGATGATCAGTCTGATGGTGAGAGCGATAGTGAGAGTGATGGTGAGTGTGAGGGTGACATCAATGTTGCGTGCAATGATCCGTGTGATGCTGAGTGCGATGGTGACTGCGATGGTGAGTGTGATGCTGAGAGCTATGGTGTGTTCGATGGTGAGTGCGATGGTGAGAGCAACGGAGAGTGCGATGGTGAGAGTGATGACGAGTGTGATAGTGTGTGCGATGGTCAGTGTGATGTTGAGGGCGATGGTGAGACCGATGATGAGAGCCATAGTGAGTGAGACGTGGAGTGCAATGGTAAAAGCAATGGTGAGAACAAAGGCGAGAGCAATGGTGAGAGCGATGGTGAGTGCGATGATGACGGTGATTGTGAGAGTGATGGTGAGTGTGATTGTGAGAGTGAAGCTGCGTGCAACTGTCCGTGTGATGGTGCATGCCAGGGTGCATGCGATGGAGAGTGCGATGCCGAGAGTGATATTGGGAGCGATCTTGAGAGCGATGGTGAGTGCGATTGTAAAAGCGATTGTTAGTGACAAAGTGCGTGTGATGGTGAGTGCGATGGTGAGTCAGATGGTGAGCATGATGGGGAAAGAGATGGTGAGTGTGAAGGTGAGTGTGATGGTGTGCACGATTGTGCATGCAATCGTTAGAGCAATGGAAAGTGCGATGGTTAGTGCGATGGTGACAGCGATGATGAGAGTGATGGTGAAAGCGATTGTGAATTCGAAGGTGTGGGTGAGGGTGTGTGCGATGGAGACTGGGATGCTGAGTGAGATGGTGAGAGAGATGGTGAAAGCAATTGTGAGTGCAATGATGAGTGCGATGCTGAGTGCGATGGTGCATGTGATGGTGCCAGCTATCGTGAGTGTGTTGGAGAGAGTGATGGTGAGTGTGATGTTCAGTGCTATGGTGAAACAGATAGTGCGTGTGATGGTGCACGCGACAGTGTGTGCCACTGTGCGTACAACAGTGTGTGCAATGGTGAGTTCAATGTGTAGTGCAACCATGAGAACAATGTTGAGTGCGACAGTGAGTGCAAGGGTGAGAGCCATGGTGTGTGCGATGGTTCGTTCGATGGAGTTGCGATGCTGAGTTTGATGGTTAGAGCGATCTAGAGTGTGGTGATGAGTGCGATGGTGATTGTGATGGTGAGAGCGATGGTGAGTGAGATGGTGGGTGCAATAGTGAGAGCCATGGTGAATTCAACAGTGAGTGCGATGTTGAGAGTGATGGTGAGTGTGATGGTGAGCGCGATGGTGAGTACGATGGTGAGAGCGATGCTGAGTGTGATGGTGAGACCGATGGTGCATGCGATGGTTCGAGGGATGATGAGTGTGATGGTGAGAGTGATGGTGAGTGCAATGTTCGATGCAATGCTGAGAGTGATAGTGCGTGCGATGTTACGTGCAAAAATGTGGGCCATGGTGCATGCGACAGTTTGTGAGACAGTGAGTGCAACGGTGAGTGCGACAGTGAGAGCAAAGTTGAGTGCGATGGATAGTGTGAGGGTGAGACCAATGGTGCCTGCGATGTTGCGTGCAATACAGAATGCCATGCTGAACGCGATGATAGGAACGATCGTGAAAGCGATCGTGAGTGCGATGGTGAGAGCGATGATGAGTGCGAGTGTGAGAGCAATGGTGAGTGCGATGGTGAGATCGATGGTGACTGCGAGGGTGAGTGCATTGGTGAGAGCGATGGTGAGAGTGATGATGAGAGCGATGGTGAGGCGATGGTGAGAGTGATGGTGAGTGATTTGCTGGGTGCGATGGTGAGAGCGATCATGAGAGCAATGTTGAGTGCGATGGTGAGAGCAATGTTGAGTGCGATGGCGAGTGTGATGTTGTGTGCGAGGGTGAGAGTGATCGTGAGTGTGAGGGTGAGAGTGATGGTGAGAGCGATGGTGAGAGTGATGGTGAGTACGATGGTGAGTACGTTGGTGCGTGCCATGCTGCGAGCTTTGGTGAGCGCCATGGTGAGACCGATGGTGAGAGCGAGGATAAGTGTGATGGTTAGAGTGATGCTGAGAGTAACGGTGAGTGCAGTGGTGAGTGCAGTGATGAGTGTGATACGGCAGTGCACATGATGGTGGGTGCGACAGTGATTGGGACGGTGAGAGTGAGCATGAGAGCGAAAGCGCGTGTGATGGTGCATGCGATGGAGAGTGCTTGGCTGAGTGCGATGGTGAGAGCAATTTTGAGAGCGATTGTGAGTATGATGGAGAGTGTGATGGTGAGAACCATGGTGACAGACATGGTGAGTGCGATGTTGAGAGCGATGGTGAGAGTGTTAGAGCGTGTGATGGAGCACGTGACACTGTGTGCCCCAGTGCATGCTATGGTGAGTGCTATGGTGAGTGCAATGGGGAGTGCAATGGTGAGAGTGATGGTGAAAGTGAATGTGAGTGCAAAGGTGTGTGCGATTGTGAGTGTGACTGTGAGTCTTATGGTGAGAAGATGGTAAGTGCGATGGTGAGAGCAATGGTGAGTGTGATGATGAGAGTGATGGTGAGAGCGACGGTGATGGTGATGGTGAGAGCGATGGTGTGTACGATTATGAGTGTGATGGTGAGAGCGATGTGAGTCCGAGGGTGAGAGCGATGCTGCTTTCGATGGTCCATGTGATGGTGCGTGACACGCTGCATGCAATGGACAGTGCAATGCCAAGTGTGATCTTGAGAGTGGTCTTGAGAGCGACAGTGAGTGCAATTTTGAGTGTCATGGTGGGAACGACGGTGAGAGTGATGGTGAGTGCGATGGCATGTGCGATGGTGAGAACGATGGTGAGGGTGATGGTGAGAGCGATGTTGAGTGTGATGGTGAGAGTGATGGTGAGAGCGACGGTAAGTGCAATGGTAAGTGCGATGGTGAGTGCGATGTTGAGGGTGATGGTGAGTGCGATGGTGAGTGCTATCGTGAGAGTGATGGTGAGTGAGATGGTGAGTGTGATGGAGCGTACGATGGTGTGTGTGGTGGTGAGAGCGACGGAGAGTGTGATAGGCAGTGCGATGCTGACAGTGATAGTGAGAGCGATGTTGAAAGTGATTGTGATTGCAAAGGTGTGTGCGATGGTGAGAGAGATCTTGAGAGCGATGGTGAGTGCGATGGTGAGTGGGATGGTGCATGTGATGGTGAGTGCGATGGTGTGCGTGATAGTGAGAGCAATGGCGCGTGCGATGGTGATTGCGACATTGAGACCGATGGTGAGAGCGGTGGTGAGTGCAATCGTGAGTGCAATGGTGAGAGCGATGATGAGTGCCAGTGTGAGAGCAATGGTGAGTGTGATGGTGAAATCGATGGTGACTCTGAGGGTGAATGCGTTGGTGAGAGCGATGGTGAGAGCGAAGGTGAGTGCGATGTTGAGAACGATGGTGAGAGTGATGATGACAGCGATGGTGAGGCGATGGTGAGTGCAATGGTGAGTGCTATGCTGTGTGTGACGGTGAGAGCGATTTTGAGTGCGATGGTGGGAGCGATGGTGAGTGCGATGGTGAATGTGATGGTGAGTGCGAGGGTGAGAGTGATGGTGAGTGTGAGGGTGAGTGCGATGGGGAGAGCGATAATGAGAGTGATGGTGACTGCCACAGTGAGAGAGCTGATGAGTGCGATGAGTACGATTGTGAGAGTGATGGTGGGTGCGATGGCGAGGGCGATGATGGGTAAGATGGTGAGAACAATGGTGAGAGCTATGGTGAGTGCGACGGTGACAGTGATGCTGCGTGCGCTGGTCCATTTAATTGTGAGTGAGATGGTGTGTGTGATGGTCAGAGTGAAGCGATGATGAGAGCGATAATGAGTGCAATGGTGAGTGCTATGCTGAGAGCGATGGTGAGAGCGATGGAGGGTGCGATGATCAGTCTGATGGTGAGAGCGATAGTGAGAGTGATGGTGAGTGTGAGGGTGACATCAATGTTGCGTGCAATGATCCGTGTGATGCTGAGTGCGATGGTGACTGCGATGGTGAGTGTGATGCTGAGAGCTATGGTGTGTTCGATGGTGAGTGCGATGGTGAGAGCAACGGAGAGTGCGATGGTGAGAGTGATGACGAGTGTGATAGTGTGTGCGATGGTCAGTGTGATGTTGAGGGCGATGGTGAGACCGATGATGAGAGCCATAGTGAGTGAGACGTGGAGTGCAATGGTAAAAGCAATGGTGAGAACAAAGGCGAGAGCAATGGTGAGAGCGATGGTGAGTGCGATGATGACGGTGATTGTGAGAGTGATGGTGAGTGTGATTGTGAGAGTGAAGCTGCGTGCAACTGTCCGTGTGATGGTGCATGCCAGGGTGCATGCGATGGAGAGTGCGATGCCGAGAGTGATATTGGGAGCGATCTTGAGAGCGATGGTGAGTGCGATTGTAAAAGCGATTGTTAGTGCCAAAGTGCGTGTGATGGTGAGTGCGATGGTGAGTCAGATGGTGAGCATGATGGGGAAAGAGATGGTGAGTGTGAAGGTGAGTGCTATGGTGTGCACGATTGTGCATGCAATCGTTAGAGCAATGGAAAGTGCGATGGTTAGTGCGATGGTGACAGCGATGATGAGAGTGATGGTGAAAGCGATTGTGAATTCGAAGGTGTGGGTGAGGGTGTGTGCGATGGAGACTGGGATGCTGAGTGAGATGGTGAGAGAGGTGGTGAAAGCAATTGTGAGTGCAATGATGAGTGCGATGCTGAGTGCGATGGTGCATGCGATGGTGCCAGCTATCGTGAGTGTGTTGGAGAGAGTGATGGTGAGTGTGATGTTCGGTGCTATGGTGAAACAGATAGTGCGTGTGACGGTGCACGTGACAGTGTGTGCCACTGTGCGTACAACAGTGTGTGCATAGGTGAGTTCAATGTGTAGTGCAACCATGAGAACAATGTTGAGTGCGACAGTGAGTGCAAGGGTGAGAGCCATGGTGTGTGCGATGGTTCGTTCGATGGAGTTGCGATGCTGAGTTTGATGGTTAGAGCGATCTAGAGTGTGATGATGAGTGCGATGGTGATTGTGATGGTGAGAGCGATGGTGAGTGAGATGGTGGGTGCAATAGTGAGAGCCATGGTGAATTCAACAGTGAGTGCGATGTTGAGAGTGATGGTGAGTGTGATGGTGAGAGCGATGGTGAGTACGATGGTGAGAGCGATTCTGAGTGTGATGGTGAGACCGATGGTGCATGCAATGGTGCGAGGGATGATGAGTGTGATGGTGAGAGTGATGTTGAGTGAAATGTTCGATGCAATGCTGAGAGTGATAGTGCGTGTGATGTTACGTGCAAAAATGTGGGCCATGGTGCATGCGACAGTTTGTGAGACAGTGAGTGCAACGGTGAGTGCGACAGTGAGAGCAAAGTTGAGTGCGATGGATACTGTGAGGGTGAGACCAATGGTGCCTGCGATGTTGCGTGCAATACAGAATGCCATGCTGAGCGTGATGATAGGAACAATCGTGAAAGCGATCGTGAGTGCGATGGTGAGAACGATGATGAGTGCGAGTGTGAGAGCAATGGTGAGTTCGATGGTGAGATCGATGGTGACTGCGAGGGTGAGTGCATTGGTGAGAGCGATGGTGAGAGTGATGATGAGAGCGATGGTGAGGCGATGGTGAGAGTGATGGTGAGTGATTTGCTGGGTGCGATGGTGAGAGCGATCATGAGAGCAATGTTGAGTGCGATGGTGAGAGCAATGTTGAGTGCGATGGCGAGTGTGATGTTGTGTGCGAGGGTGAGAGTGATCGTGAGTGTGAGGGTGAGAGTGATGGTGAGAGCGATGGTGAGAGTGATGGTGAGTACGATGGTGAGTACGTTGGTGCGTGCCATGCTGCGAGTTTTGGTGAGCGCCGTGGTGAGACCGATGGTGAGAGCGAGGATAAGTGTGATGGTTAGAGTGATGCTGAGAGTAACGGTGAGTGCAGTGGTGAGTGCAGTGATGAGTGTGATACGGCAGTGCACATGATGGTGGGTGCGACAGTGATTGGAACGGTGAGAGTGAGCATGAGAGCGAAAGCGCGTGTGATGGTGCATGCGATGGAGAGTGCTTGGCTGAGTGCGATGGTGAGAGCAATTTTGAGAGCGATTGTGAGTATGATGGAGAGTGTGATGGTGAGAACCATGGTGACAGACATGGTGAGTGCGATGTTGAGAGCGATGGTGAGAGTGTTAGAGCGTGTGATGGAGCACGTGACACTGTGTGCCCCAGTGCATGCTATGGTGAGTGCTATGGTGAGTGCAATGGGGAGTGCAATGGTGAGAGTGATGGTGAAAGCGAATGTGAGTGCAAAGGTGTGTGCGATTGTGAGTGTGACTGTGAGTCTTATGGTGAGAAGATGGTAAGAGCGATGGTGAGAGCAATGGTGAGAGCAATGGTGAGTGTGATGATGAGAGTGATGGTGAGAGCGACGGTGATGGTGAGAGCGATGGTGTGTACGATTATGAGTGTGATGGTGAGAGCGATGTGAGTCCGAGGGTGAGAGAGATGCTGCTTTCGATGGTCCATGTGATGGTGCGTGACACGCTGCATGCAATGGACAGTGCAATGCCCAGTGTGATCTTGAGAGTGGTCTTGAGAGCGACAGTGAGTGCAATTTTGAGTGTGATCGTGGGAGCGATGGTGAGAGTGATGGTGAGTGAGATGGCATGTGCGATGGTGAGAACGATGGTGAGGGTGATAGTGATGGTGAGAGCGATGGTAAGTGCAATGGTAAGTGCGATGGTGAGTGCGATGTTGAGGGTGATGGTGAGTGCGATGGTGAGTGCTATCGTGAGAGTGATGGTGAGTGAGATGGTGAGTGTGATGGAGCGTACGATGGTGTGTGTGATGGTGAGAGCGATGGAGAGTGTGATAGGCAGTGCGATGCTGACAGTGATAATGAGAGCGATGTTGAAAGTGATTGTGATTGCAAAGGTGTGTGCGATGGTGAGAGAGATCTTGAGAGCGATGGTGCGTGCGATGGTGAGTGGGATGGTGCATGTGATGGTGAGTGTGATGGTGTGCGTGATAGTGAGAGCAATGGCGCGTGCGATGGTGATTGCGACATTGAGACCGATGGTGAGAGCGATGGTGAGTGCAATCGTGAGTGCAATGGTGAGAGCGATGATGAGTGCAAGTGTGAGAGCAATGGTGAGTGCGATGGTGAAATCGATGGTGACTCTGAGGGTGAATGCGTTGGTGAGAGCGATGGTGAGAGCGAAGGTGAGTGCGATGTTGAGAACGATGGTGAGAGTGATGATGACAGCGATGGTGAGGCGATGGTGAGTGCGATGGTGAGTGCTATGCTGTGTGTGACTGTGAGAGCGATTTTGCGTGCGATGGTGGGAGCGATGGTGAGTGCTATGGTGAATGTGATGGTGAGTGCGAGGGTGAGAGCGATGGTGAGTGTGAGGGTGAGTGCGATGGGGAGAGCGATAATGAGAGTGATGGTGACTGCCACAGTGAGAGAGCTGATGAGTGCGATGAGTACGATTGTGAGAGTGATGGTGGGTGCAATGGCGAGGGCGATGATGAGTAAGATGGTGAGAACAATGGTGAGAGCTATGGTGAGTGCGACGGTGACAGGGATGCTGCGTGCGCTGGTCCATTTAATTGTGAGTGAGATGGTGTGTGTGATGGTCAGAGTGAAGCGATGATGAGAGCGATAATGAGTGCAATGGTGAGTGCTATGCTGAGAGCGATGGTGAGAGCGATGGAGGGTGCGATGATCAGTCTGATGGTGAGAGCGATAGTGAGAGTGATGGTGAGTGTGAGGGTGACATCAATGTTGCGTGCAATGATCCGTGTGATGCTGAGTGCGATGGTGACTGCGATGGTGAGTGTGATGCTGAGAGCTATGGTGTGTTCGATGGTGAGTGCGATGGTGAGAGCAACGGAGAGTGCGATGGTGAGAGTGATGACGAGTGTGATAGTGTGTGCGATGGTCAGTGTGATGTTGAGGGCGATGGTGAGACTGATGATGAGAGCCATAGTGAGTGAGACGTGGAGTGCAATGGTAAAAGCAATGGTGAGAACAAAGGCGAGAGCAATGGTGAGAGCGATGGTGAGTGCGATGATGACGGTGATTGTGAGAGTGATGGTGAGTGTGATTGTGAGAGTGAAGCTGCGTGCAACTGTCCGTGTGATGGTGCATGCCAGGGTGCATGCGATGGAGAGTGCGATGCCGAGAGTGATATTGGGAGCGATCTTGAGAGCGATGGTGAGTGCGATTGTAAAAGCGATTGTTAGTGACAAAGTGCGTGTGATGGTGAGTGCGATGGTGAGTCAGATGGTGAGCATGATGGGGAAAGAGATGGTGAGTGTGAAGGTGAGTGTGATGGTGTGCACGATTGTGCATGCAATCGTTAGAGCAATGGAAAGTGCGATGGTTAGTGCGATGGTGACAGCGATGATGAGAGTGATGGTGAAAGCGATTGTGAATTCGAAGGTGTGGGTGAGGGTGTGTGCGATGGAGACTGGGATGCTGAGTGAGATGGTGAGAGAGATGGTGAAAGCAATTGTGAGTGCAATGATGAGTGCGATGCTGAGTGCGATGGTGCATGTGATGGTGCCAGCTATCGTGAGTGTGTTGGAGAGAGTGATGGTGAGTGTGATGTTCAGTGCTATGGTGAAACAGATAGTGCGTGTGACGGTGCACGTGACAGTGTGTGCCACTGTGCGTACAACAGTGTGTGCAATGGTGAGTTCAATGTGTAGTGCAACCATGAGAACAATGTTGAGTGCGACAGTGAGTGCAAGGGTGAGAGCCATGGTGTGTGCGATGGTTCGTTCGATGGAGTTGCGATGCTGAGTTTGATGGTTAGAGCGATCTAGAGTGTGATGATGAGTGCGATGGTGATTGTGATGGTGAGAGCGATGGTGAGTGAGATGGTGGGTGCAATAGTGAGAGCCATGGTGAATTCAACAGTGAGTGCGATGTTGAGAGCGATGGTGAGTGTGATGGTGAGCGCGATGGTGAGTACGATGGTGAGAGCGATGCTGAGTGTGATGGTGAGACCGATGGTGCATGCGATGGTGCGAGGGATGATGAGTGTGATGGTGAGAGTGATGGTGAGTGCAATGTTCGATGCAATGCTGAGAGTGATAGTGCGTGCGATGTTACGTGCAAAAATGTGGGCCATGGTGCATGCGACAGTTTGTGAGACAGTGAGTGCAACGGTGAGTGCGACAGTGAGAGCAAAGTTGAGTGCGATGGATAGTGTGAGGGTGAGACCAATGGTGCCTGCGATGTTGCGTGCAATACAGAATGCCATGCTGAACGCGATGATAGGAACGATCGTGAAAGCGATCGTGAGTGCGATGGTGAGAGCGATGATGAGTGCGAGTGTGAGAGCAATGGTGAGTGCGATGGTGAGATCGATGGTGACTGCGAGGGTGAGTGCATTGGTGAGAGCGATGGTGAGAGTGATGATGAGAGCGATGGTGAGGCGATGGTGAGAGTGATGGTGAGTGATTTGCTGGGTGCGATGGTGAGAGCGATCATGAGAGCAATGTTGAGTGCGATGGTGAGAGCAATGTTGAGTGCGATGGCGAGTGTGATGTTGTGTGCGAGGGTGAGAGTGATCGTGAGTGTGAGGGTGAGAGTGATGGTGAGAGCGATGGTGAGAGTGATGGTGAGTACGATGGTGAGTACGTTGGTGCGTGCCATGCTGCGAGCTTTGGTGAGCGCCATGGTGAGACCGATGGTGAGAGCGAGGATAAGTGTGATGGTTAGAGTGATGCTGAGAGTAACGGTGAGTGCAGTGGTGAGTGCAGTGATGAGTGTGATACGGCAGTGCACATGATGGTGGGTGCGACAGTGATTGGGACGGTGAGAGTGAGCATGAGAGCGAAAGCGCGTGTGATGGTGCATGCGATGGAGAGTGCTTGGCTGAGTGCGATGGTGAGAGCAATTTTGAGAGCGATTGTGAGTATGATGGAGAGTGTGATGGTGAGAACCATGGTGACAGACATGGTGAGTGCGATGTTGAGAGCGATGGTGAGAGTGTTAGAGCGTGTGATGGAGCACGTGACACTGTGTGCCCCAGTGCATGCTATGGTGAGTGCTATGGTGAGTGCAATGGGGAGTGCAATGGTGAGAGTGATGGTGAAAGTGAATGTGAGTGCAAAGGTGTGTGCGATTGTGAGTGTGACTGTGAGTCTTATGGTGAGAAGATGGTAAGTGCGATGGTGAGAGCAATGGTGAGTGTGATGATGAGAGTGATGGTGAGAGCGACGGTGATGGTGATGGTGAGAGCGATGGTGTGTACGATTATGAGTGTGATGGTGAGAGCGATGTGAGTCCGAGGGTGAGAGCGATGCTGCTTTCGATGGTCCATGTGATGGTGCGTGACACGCTGCATGCAATGGACAGTGCAATGCCAAGTGTGATCTTGAGAGTGGTCTTGAGAGCGACAGTGAGTGCAATTTTGAGTGTGATCGTAGGAGCGATGGTGAGAGTGATGGTGAGTGAGATGGCATTTGCGATGGTGAGAACGATGGTGAGGGTGATAGTGATGGTGAGAGCGATGGTAAGTGCAATGGTAAGTGCGATGGTGAGTGCGATGTTGAGGGTGATGGTGAGTGCGATGGTGAGTGCTATCGTGAGAGTGATGGTGAGTGAGATGGTGAGTGTGATGGAGCGTACGATGGTGTGTGTGATGGTGAGAGCGATGGAGAGTGTGATAGGCAGTGCGATGCTGACAGTGATAATGAGAGCGATGTTGAAAGTGATTGTGATTGCAAAGGTGTGTGCGATGGTGAGAGAGATCTTGAGAGCGATGGTGCGTGCGATGGTGAGTGGGATGGTGCATGTGATGGTGAGTGCGATGGTGTGCGTGATAGTGAGAGCAATGGCGCGTGCGATGGTGATTGCGACATTGAGACCGATGGTGAGAGCGATGGTGAGTGCAATCGTGAGTGCAATGGTGAGAGCGATGATGAGTGCAAGTGTGAGAGCAATGGTGAGTGCGATGGTGAAATCGATGGTGACTCTGAGGGTGAATGCGTTGGTGAGAGCGATGGTGAGAGCGAAGGTGAGTGCGATGTTGAGAACGATGGTGAGAGTGATGATGACAGCGATGGTGAGGCGATGGTGAGTGCAATGGTGAGTGCTATGCTGTGTGTGACTGTGAGAGCGATTTTGCGTGCGATGGTGGGAGCGATGGTGAGTGCTATGGTGAATGTGATGGTGAGTGCGAGGGTGAGAGCGATGGTGAGTGTGAGGGTGAGTGCGATGGGGAGAGCGATAATGAGAGTGATGGTGACTGCCACAGTGAGAGAGCTGATGAGTGCGATGAGTACGATTGTGAGAGTGATGGTGGGTGCAATGGCGAGGGCGATGATGAGTAAGATGGTGAGAACAATGGTGAGAGCTATGGTGAGTGCGACGGTGACAGGGATGCTGCGTGCGCTGGTCCATTTAATTGTGAGTGAGATGGTGTGTGTGATGGTCAGAGTGAAGCGATGATGAGAGCGATAATGAGTGCAATGGTGAGTGCTATGCTGAGAGCGATGGTGAGAGCGATGGAGGGTGCGATAATCAGTCTGATGGTGAGAGCGATAGTGAGAGTGATGGTGAGTGTGAGGGTGACATCAATGTTGCGTGCAATGATCCGTGTGATGCTGAGTGCGATGGTGACTGCGATGGTGAGTGTGATGCTGAGAGCTATGGTGTGTTCGATGGTGAGTGCGATGGTGAGAGCAACGGAGAGTGCGATGGTGAGAGTGATGACGAGTGTGATAGTGTGTGCGATGGTCAGTGTGATGCTGAGGGCGATGGTGAGACTGATGATGAGAGCCATAGTGAGTGAGACGTGGAGTGCAATGGTAAAAGCAATGGTGAGAACAAAGGCGAGAGCAATGGTGAGAGCGATGGTGAGTGCGATGATGACGGTGATTGTGAGAGTGATGGTGAGTGTGATTGTGAGAGTGAAGCTGCGTGCAACTGTCCGTGTGATGGTGCATGCCAGGGTGCATGCGATGGAGAGTGCGATGCCGAGAGTGATATTGGGAGCGATCTTGAGAGCGATGGTGAGTGCGATTGTAAAAGCGATTGTTAGTGCCAAAGTGCGTGTGATGGTGAGTGCGATGGTGAGTCAGATGGTGAGCATGATGGGGAAAGAGATGGTGAGTGTGAAGGTGAGTGCGATGGTGTGCACGATTGTGCATGCAATCGTTAGAGCAATGGAAAGTGCGATGGTTAGTGCGATGGTGACAGCGATGATGAGAGTGATGGTGAAAGCGATTGTGAATTCGAAGGTGTGGGTGAGGGTGTGTGCGATGGAGACTGGGATGCTGAGTGAGATGGTGAGAGAGATGGTGAAAGCAATTGTGAGTGCAATGATGAGTGCGATGCTGAGTGCGATGGTGCATGCGATGGTGCCAGCTATCGTGAGTGTGTTGGAGAGAGTGATGGTGAGTGTGATGTTCAGTGCTATGGTGAAACAGATAGTGCGTGTGACGGTGCACGCGACAGTGTGTGCCACTGTGTGTACAACAGTGTGTGCAATGGTGAGGTCAATGTGTAGTGCAATCATGAGAACAATGTTGAGTGCGACAGTGAGTGCAAGGGTGAGAGCCATGGTGTGTGCGATGGTTCGTTCGATGGAGTTGCGATGCTGAGTTTGATGGTTAGAGCGATCTAGAGTGTGGTGATGAGTGCGATGGTGATTGTGATGGTGAGAGCGATGGTGAGTGAGATGGTGGGTGCAATAGTGAGAGCCATGGTGAATTCAACAGTGAGTGCGATGTTGAGAGCGATGGTGAGTGTGATGGTGAGAGCGATGGTGAGTACGATGGTGAGAGCGATGCTGAGTGTGATGGTGAGACCGATGGTGCATGCGATGGTGCGAGGGATGATGAGTGTGATGGTGAGAGTGATGGTGAGTGCAATGTTCGATGCAATGCTGAGAGTGATAGTGCGTGCGATGTTACGTGCAAAAATGTGGGCCATGGTGCATGCGACAGTTTGTGAGACAGTGAGTGCAACGGTGAGTGCGACAGTGAGAGCAAAGTTGAGTGCGATGGATAGTGTGAGGGTGAGACCAATGGTGCCTGCGATGTTGCGTGCAATACAGAATGCCATGCTGAGCGCGATGATAGGAACAATCGTGAAAGCGATCGTGAGTGTGATGGTGAGAGCGATGATGAGTGCGAGTGTGAGAGCAATGGTGAGTGCGATGGTGAGATCGATGGTGACTGCGAGGGTGAGTGCATTGGTGAGAGCGATGGTGAGAGTGATGATGAGAGCGATGGTGAGGCAATGGTGAGAGTGATGGTGAGTGATTTGCTGGGTGCGATGGTGAGAGCAATCGTGAGAGCAATGTTGAGTGCGATGGCGAGTGTGATGTTGTGTGCGGGGGTGAGAGTAATCGTGAGTGTGAGGGTGAGAGTGATGGTGAGAGCGATGGTGAGAGTGATGGTGAGTACGATGGTGAGTACGTTGGTGAGTGCCATGTTGCGAGCTTTGGTGAGCGCCATGGTGAGACCGATGGTGAGAGCGAGGATAAGTGTGATGGTTAGAGTGATGCTGAGAGTAACGGTGAGTGCAGTGGTGAGTGCAGTGATGACTGTGATACGGCAGTGCACATGATGGTGGGTGCGACAGTGATTGGGACGGTGAGAGTGAGCATGAGAGCGAAAGCGCGTGTGATGGTGCATGCGATGGAGAGTGCTTGGCTGAGTGCGATGGTGAGAGCAATTTTGAGAGCGATTGTGAGTATGATGGAGAGTGTGATGGTGAGAACCATGGTGACAGACATGGTGAGTGCGATGTTGAGAGCGATGTTGAGAGTGTTAGAGCATGTGATGGAGCACGTGACAGTGTGTGCCCCAGTGCATGCTATGGTGAGTGCTATGGTGAGTGCAATGGGGAGTGCAATGGTGAGAGTGATGGTGAAAGCGAATGTGAGTGCAAAGGTGTGTGCGATTGTGAGTGTGACTGTGAGTCTTATGGTGAGAAGATGGTAAGTGCGATGGTGAGAGCAATGGTGAGTGTGATGATGAGAGTGATGGTGAGAGCGACGGTGATGGTGAGAGAGATGGTGTGTACGATTATGAGTGTGATGGTGAGAGCGATGTGAGTCCGAGGGTGAGAGCGATGTTGCTTTCGATGGTCCATGTGATGGTGCGTGACACGCTGCATGCAATGGACAGTGCAATGCCAAGTGTGATCTTGAGAGTGGTCTTGAGAGCGACAGTGAGTGCAATTTTGAGTGTCATGGTGGGAACGACGGTGAGAGTGATGGTGATTGCGATGGCATGTGCGATGGTGAGAACGATGGTGAGGGTGATGGTGAGAGCGATGTTGAGTGTGATGGTGAGAGTGATGGTGAGAGCGATGGTAAGTGCAATGGTAAGTGCGATGGTGAATGCGATGGTGAGTGTGATGGTGAGAGAGATGTTGAGAGCGAAGTTCAGTGCAAAGGTGAGAGCGATGATGAGTGCAATTGTGAGAACAATGGTTAGTGCGAAGGTGAGATCGATGGTGACTGCGAGGGTGAATGCGTTGTTGAGAGCGATGGTGAGAGCGATGGTGAGTGTGATGGCGAATGTGATGTTGAGTTCGAGGGTGAGAGCGATGGTGACTGCGAGCGTGAGTGCGATGGGGAGAGCGATATCGATAGTGATGGTGACTGCCACAGTGAGAGAGCTGATGAGTGCGATAAGTACGATTGTGAGAGTGATGGTGAGTGCGATGGCGAGGATGATGATGAGTGCGATGGTGAGAACAATGGTGAGAGTATCGTGAGTGAAACGGTGACAGTATTGCTGCATGCGATGGTCCATTTAATGGTGAGTGAGATGGTGTGTGTGATGGTGAGAGCGAAGCGATGATGAGAGCGATGATGAGTGCAAAGGTGAGTGCTATGGTGAGAGCGATGGTGAGTGCAATGTTGAGAGCGATGGTGAGAGCGATGGAGGGTGCGATGATGACGGTGATTGTGAGAGTGATGGTGAGTGTGATTGTGAGAGTGAAGCTGCGTGCAACTGTCCGTGTGATGGTGCATGCCAGGGTGCATGCGATGGAGAGTGCGATGCCGAGAGTGATATTGGGAGCCATCTTGAGAGCGATGGTGAGTGCGATTGTAAAAGCGATTGTTAGTGCCAAAGTGCGTGTGATGGTGAGTGCGATGGTGAGTCAGATGGTGAGCATGATGGGGAAAGAGATGGTGAGTGTGAAGGTGAGTGCGATGGTGTGCACGATTGTGCATGCAATCGTTAGAGCAATGGAAAGTGCGATGGTTAGTGCGATGGTGACAGCGATGATGAGAGTGATGGTGAAAGCGATTGTGAATTCGAAGGTGTGGGTGAGGATGTGTGCGATGGAGACTGGGATGCTGAGTGAGATGGTGAGAGAGATGGTGAAAGCAATTGTGAGTGCAATGATGAGTGCGATGCTGAGTGCGATGGTGCATGCGATGGTGCCAGCTATCGTGAGTGTGTTGGAGAGAGTGATGGTGAGTGTGATGTTCAGTGCTATGGTGAAACAGATAGTGCGTGTGACGGTGCACGCGACAGTGTGTGCCACTGTGCGTACAACAGTGTGTGCAATGGTGAGTTCAATGTGTAGTGCAACCATGAGAACAATGTTGAGTGCGACAGTGAGTGCAAGGGTGAGAGCCATGGTGTGTGCGATGGTTCGTTCGATGGAGTTGCGATGCTGAGTTTGATGGTTAGAGCGATCTAGAGTGTGATGATGAGTGCGATGGTGATTGTGATGGTGAGAGCGATGGTGAGTGAGATGGTGGGTGCAATAGTGAGAGGCATGGTGAATTCAACAGTGAGTGCGATGTTGAGAGCGATGCTGAGTGTGATGGTGAGACCGATGGTGCATGCGATGGTGCGAGGGATGATGAGTGTGATGTTGAGAGTGATGGTGAGTGCAATGTTCGATGCAATGCTGAGAGTGATAGTGCGTGCGATGTTACGTGCAAAAATGTGGGCCATGGTGCATGCGACAGTTTGTGAGACAGTAAGTGCAACGGTGAGTGCGACAGTGAGAGCAAAGTTGAGTGCGATGGATAGTGTGAGGGTGAGACCAATGGTGCCTGCGATGTTGCGTGCAATACAGAATGCCATGCTGAGCGCGATGATAGGAACAATCGTGAAAGCGATCGTGAGTGCGATGGTGAGAGTGATGATGAGTGCGAGTGTGAGAGCAATGGTGAGTCCGTTGGTGAAATCGATGGTGACTCCGAGGGTGAATGCGTTGGTGAGAGCGATGGTGAGAGCGAAGGTGAGTGCGATGTTGAGAACGATGGTGAGAGTGATGATGACAGCGATGGTGAGACGATGGTGAGTGCGATGGTGAGTGCTATGCTGTGTGTGACGGTGAGAGCGAATTTGAGTGCGATGGTGGGAGCGATGGTGAGTGCGATGGTGAATGTGATGGTGAGTGCGAGGGTGAGAGCGATGGTGAATGTGAGGGTGAGTGTGATGGGGAGAGCAATAATGAGAGTGATGGTGACTGCCACAGTGAGAGAGCTGATGAGAGCGATGAGTACGATTGTGAGAGTGATGGTGGGTGCAATGGCGAGGGCGATGATGAGTGCGATGGTGAGAACAATGGTGAGAGCTATGGTGAGTGCGACGGTGACAGGGATGCTGCATGCGATGGTCCATTTAATGGTGAGTGAGATGGTGTGTGTGATGGTCAGAGTGAAGCGATGATGAGAGCGATGATGAGTGCAATGGTGAGTGCTATGCTGAGAGCGATGGTGAGAGCGATGGAGGGTGCGATGATCAGTCCGATGGTGAGAGCGATAGTGAGAGTGATGGTGAGTGTGAGGGTGACATCAATATTGCGTGCAATGATCCGTGTGATGCTGAGTGCGATGGTGACTGCGATAGTGAGTGTGATGCTGAGAGCTATGGTGTGTTCGATGGTGAGTGCGATGGTGAGAGCAACGGAGAGTGCGATGGTGAGAGTGACGATGAGTGCGATAGAGTGTGCAATGGTCAGTGTGATGTTGAGGGCGATGGTGAGACCGATGATGAGAGCCATAGTGAGTGAGACGTGGAGTGCGATGGTGAAAGCAATGGTGAGAACAAAGGTGAGAGCAATGGTGAGAGCGATGGTGAGTGCGATGATGACGGTGATTGTGAGAGTGATGGTGAGTGTGATTGTGAGAGTGAAGCTGCGTGCAACTGTCCGTGTGATGGTGCATGCCAGGGTGCATGCGATGGAGAGTGCGATGCCGAGAGTGATATTGGGAGCCATCTTGAGAGCGATGGTGAGTGCGATTGTAAAAGCGATTGTTAGTGCCAAAGTGCGTGTGATGGTGAGTGCGATGGTGAGTCAGATGGTGAGCATGATGGGGAAAGAGATGGTGAGTGTGAAGGTGAGTGCGATGGTGTGCACGATTGTGCATGCAATCGTTAGAGCAATGGAAAGTGCGATGGTTAGTGCGATGGTGACAGCGATGATGAGAGTGATGGTGAAAGCGATTGTGAATTCGAAGGTGTGGGTGAGGGTGTGTGCGATGGAGACTGGGATGCTGAGTGAGATGGTGAGAGAGATGGTGAAAGCAATTGTGAGTGCAATGATGAGTGCGATGCTGAGTGCGATGGTGCATGCGATGGTGCCAGCTATCGTGAGTGTGTTGGAGAGAGTGATGGTGAGTGTGATGTTCAGTGCTATGGTGAAACAGATAGTGCGTGTGACGGTGCACGCGACAGTGTGTGCCACTGTGTGTACAACAGTGTGTGCAATGGTGAGGTCAATGTGTAGTGCAATCATGAGAACAATGTTGAGTGCGACAGTGAGTGCAAGGGTGAGAGCCATGGTGTGTGCGATGGTTCGTTCGATGGAGTTGCGATGCTGAGTTTGATGGTTAGAGCGATCTAGAGTGTGGTGATGAGTGCGATGGTGATTGTGATGGTGAGAGCGATGGTGAGTGAGATGGTGGGTGCAATAGTGAGAGCCATGGTGAATTCAACAGTGAGTGCGATGTTGAGAGCGATGGTGAGTGTGATGGTGAGAGCGATGGTGAGTACGATGGTGAGAGCGATGCTGAGTGTGATGGTGAGACCGATGGTGCATGCGATGGTGCGAGGGATGATGAGTGTGATGGTGAGAGTGATGGTGAGTGCAATGTTCGATGCAATGCTGAGAGTGATAGTGCGTGCGATGTTACGTGCAAAAATGTGGGCCATGGTGCATGCGACAGTTTGTGAGACAGTGAGTGCAACGGTGAGTGCGACAGTGAGAGCAAAGTTGAGTGCGATGGATAGTGTGAGGGTGAGACCAATGGTGCCTGCGATGTTGCGTGCAATACAGAATGCCATGCTGAGCGCGATGATAGGAACAATCGTGAAAGCGATCGTGAGTGTGATGGTGAGAGCGATGATGAGTGCGAGTGTGAGAGCAATGGTGAGTGCGATGGTGAGATCGATGGTGACTGCGAGGGTGAGTGCATTGGTGAGAGCGATGGTGAGAGTGATGATGAGAGCGATGGTGAGGCAATGGTGAGAGTGATGGTGAGTGATTTGCTGGGTGCGATGGTGAGAGCAATCGTGAGAGCAATGTTGAGTGCGATGGCGAGTGTGATGTTGTGTGCGAGGGTGAGAGTGATCGTGAGTGTGAGGGTGAGAGTGATGGTGAGAGCGATGGTGAGAGTGATGGTGAGTACGATGGTGAGTACGTTGGTGCGTGCCATGCTGCGAGCTTTGGTGAGCGCCATGGTGAGACCGATGGTGAGAGCGAGGATAAGTGTGATGGTTAGAGTGATGCTGAGAGTAACGGTGAGTGCAGTGGTGAGTGCAGTGATGAGTGTGATACGGCAGTGCACATGATGGTGGGTGCGACAGTGATTGGGACGGTGAGAGTGAGCATGAGAGCGAAAGTGCGTGTGATGGTGCATGCGATGGAGAGTGCTTGGCTGAGTGCGATGGTGAGAGCAATTTTGAGAGCGATTGTGAGTATGATGGAGAGTGTGATGGTGAGAACCATGGTGACAGACATGGTGAGTGCGATGTTGAGAGCGATGGTGAGAGTGTTAGAGCGTGTGATGGAGCACGTGACACTGTGTGCCCCAGTGCATGCTATGGTGAGTGCTATGGTGAGTGCAATGGGGAGTGCAATGGTGAGAGTGATGGTGAAAGCGAATGTGAGTGCAAAGGTGTGTGCGATTGTGAGTGTGACTGTGAGTCTTATGGTGAGAAGATGGTAAGTGCGATGGTGAGAGCAATGGTGAGTGTGATGATGAGAGTGATGGTGAGAGCGACGGTGATGGTGATGGTGAGAGCGATGGTGTGTACGATTATGAGTGTGATGGTGAGAGCGATGTGAGTCCGAGGGTGAGAGCGATGCTGCTTTCGATGGTCCATGTGATGGTGCGTGACACGCTGCATGCAATGGACAGTGCAATGCCAAGTGTGATCTTGAGAGTGGTCTTGAGAGCGACAGTGAGTGCAATTTTGAGTGTCATGGTGGGAACGACGGTGAGAGTGATGGTGAGTGCGATGGCATGTGCGATGGTGAGAACGATGGTGAGGGTGATGGTGAGAGCGATGTTGAGTGTGATGGTGAGAGTTATGGTGAGAGCGACGGTAAGTGCAATGGTAAGTGCGATGGTGAGTGCGATGTTGAGGGTGATGGTGAGTGCGATGGTGAGTGCTATCGTGAGTGATGGTGAGTGAGATGGTGAGTGTGATGGAGCATACGATGGTGTGTGTGATGGTGAGAGCGACGGAGAGTGTGATAGGCAGTGCGATGCTGACAGTGATAGTGAGAGCGATGTTGAAAGTGATTGTGATTGCAAAGGTGTGTGCGATGGTGAGAGAGATCTTGAGAGCGATGGTGAGTGCGATGGTGAGTGGGATGGTGCATGTGATGGTGAGTGCGATGGTGTGCGTGATAGTGAGAGCAATGGCGCGTGCGATGGTGATTGCGACATTGAGACCGATGGTGAGAGCGGTGGTGAGTGCAATCGTGAGTGCAATGGTGAGAGCGATGATGAGTGCCAGTGTGAGAGCAATGGTGAGTGTGATGGTGAAATCGATGGTGACTCTGAGGGTGAATGCGTTGGTGAGAGCGATGGTGAGAGCGAAGGTGAGTGCGATGTTGAGAACGATGGTGAGAGTGATGATGACAGCGATGGTGAGGCGATGGTGAGTGCAATGGTGAGTGCTATGCTGTGTGTGACGGTGAGAGCGATTTTGAGTGCAATGGTGGGAGCGATGGTGAGTGCGATGGTG
Organism: Globicephala melas; assembly: GCF_963455315.2. Lineage (NCBI taxonomy): Eukaryota > Metazoa > Chordata > Mammalia > Artiodactyla > Delphinidae > Globicephala > Globicephala melas. Next base: position 30,576,097 of record NC_083326.1, on the reverse strand, counting down.
AATGTGATGGTGAGTGCGAGGGTGAGAGTGATGGTGAGTGTGAGGGTGAGTGCGATGGGGAGAGCGATAATGAGAGTGATGGTGACTGCCACAGTGAGAGAGCTGATGAGTGCGATGAGTACGATTGTGAGAGTGATGGTGGGTGCGATGGCGAGGGCGATGATGGGTAAGATGGTGAGAACAATGGTGAGAGCTATGGTGAGTGCGACGGTGACAGGGATGCTGCGTGCGCTGGTCCATTTAATTGTGAGTGAGATGGTGTGTGTGATGGTCAGAGTGAAGCGATGATGAGAGCGATAATGAGTGCAATGGTGAGTGCTATGCTGAGAGCGATGGTGAGAGCGATGGAGGGTACGATGATCAGTCTGATGGTGAGAGCGATAGTGAGAGTGATGGTGAGTGTGAGGGTGACATCAATGTTACGTGCAATGATCCGTGTGATGCTGAGTGTGATGGTGACTGCGATGGTGAGTGTGATGCTGAGAGCTATGGTGTGTTCGATGATGAGTGCGATGGTGAGAGCAACGGAGAGTGCGATGGTGAGAGTGATGATGAGTGTGATAGTGTGTGCGATGGTCAGTGTGATGTTGAGGGCGATGGTGAGAACGATGATGAGAGCCATAGTGAGTGAGACGTGGAGTGCGATGGTAAAAGCAATGGTGAGAACAAAGGCGAGAGCAATGGTGAGAGCGATGGTGAGTGCGATGATGACGGTGATTGTGAGAGTGATGGTGAGTGTGATTGTGAGAGTGAAGCTGCGTGCAACTGTCCGTGTGATGGTGCATGCCAGGGTGCATGCGATGGAGAGTGCGATGCCGAGAGTGATATTAGGAGCGATCTTGAGAGCGATGGTGAGTGCGATTGTAAAAGCGATTGTTAGTGCCAAAGTGCGTGTGATGGTGAGTGCGATGGTGAGTCAGATGGTGAGCATGATGGGGAAAGAGATGGTGAGTGTGAAGGTGAGTGCGATGGTGTGCACGATTGTGCATGCAATCGTTAGAGCAATGGAAAGTGCGATGGTTAGTGCGATGGTGACAGCGATGATGAGAGTGATGGTGAAAGCGATTGTGAATTCGAAGGTGTGGGTGAGGGTGTGTGCGATGGAGACTGGGATGCTGAGTGAGATGGTGAGAGAGGTGGTGAAAGCAATTGTGAGTGCAATGATGAGTGCGATGCTGAGTGCGATGGTGCATGCGATGGTGCCAGCTATCGTGAGTGTGTTGGAGAGAGTGATGGTGAGTGTGATGTTCAGTGCTATGGTGAAACAGATAGTGCGTGTGATGGTGCACGCGACAGTGTGTGCCACTGTGCGTACAACAGTGTGTGCAATGGTGAGTTCAATGTGTAGTGCAACCATGAGAACAATGTTGAGTGCGACAGTGAGTGCAAGGGTGAGAGCCATGGTGTGTGCGATGGTTTGTTCGATGGAGTTGCGATGCTGAGTTTGATGGTTAGAGCGATCTAGAGTGTGATGATGAGTGCGATGGTGATTGTGATGGTGAGAGCGATGGTGAGTGAGATGGTGGGTGCAATAGTGAGAGCCATGGTGAATTCAATAGTGAGTGCGATGTTGAGAGCGATGGTGAGTGTGATGGTGAGCGCGATGGTGAGTACGATGGTGAGAGTGATGCTGAGTGTGATGGTGAGACCGATGGTGCATTCGATGGTGCGAGGGATGATGAGTGTGATGGTGAGAGTGATGGTGAGTGCAATGTTCGATGCAATGCTGAGAGTGATAGTGCGTGCGATGTTACGTGCAAAAATGTGGGCCATGGTGCATGCGACAGTTTGTGAGACAGTGAGTGCAACGGTGAGTGCGACAGTGAGAGCAAAGTTGAGTGCGATGGATAGTGTGAGGGTGAGACCAATGGTGCCTGCGATGTTGCGTGCAATACAGAATGCCATGCCGAGCGCGATGATAGGAACGATCGTGAAAGCGATCGTGAGTGCGATGGTGAGAGCGATGATGAGTGCGAGTGTGAGAGCAATGGTGAGTGCGATGGTGAGATCGATGGTGACTGCGAGGGTGAGTGCATTGGTGAGAGCGATGGTGAGAGTGATGATGAGAGCGATGGTGAGGCGATGGTGAGAGTGATGGTGAGTGATTTGCTGGGTGCGATGGTGAGAGCGATCATGAGAGCAATGTTGAGTGCGATGGTGAGAGCAATGTTGAGTGCGATGGTGAGTGTGATGTTGTGTGCGAGGGTGAGAGTGATCGTGAGTGTGAGGGTGAGAGTGATGGTGAGAGCGATGGCGAGAGTGATGGTGAGTACGATGGTGAGTACGTTGGTGCGTGCCATGCTGCGAGCTTTGGTGAGCGCCATGGTGAGACCGATGGTGAGAGCGAGGATAAGTGTGATGGTTAGAGTGATGCTGAGAGTAACGGTGAGTGCAGTGGTGAGTGCAGTGATGAGTGTGATACGGCAGTGCACATGATGGTGGGTGCGACAGTGATTGGGACGGTGAGAGTGAGCATGAGAGCGAAAGCGCGTGTGATGGTGCATGCGATGGAGAGTGCTTGGCTGAGTGCGATGGTGAGAGCAATTTTGAGAGCGATTGTGAGTATGATGGAGAGTGTGATGGTGAGAACCATGGTGACAGACATGGTGAGTGCGATGTTGAGAGCGATGGTGAGAGTGTTAGAGCGTGTGATGGAGCACGTGACACTGTGTGCCCCAGTGCATGCTATGGTGAGTGCTATGGGGAGTGCAATGGGGAGTGCAATGGTGAGAGTGATGGTGAAAGTGAATGTGAGTGCAAAGGTGTGTGCGATTGTGAGTGTGACTGTGAGTCTTTTGGTGAGAAGACGGTAAGTGCGATGGTGAGAGCAATGGTGAGTGTGATGATGAGAGTGATGGTGAGAGCGACGGTGATGGTGATGGTGAGAGCGATGGTGTGTACGATTATGAGTGTGATGGTGAGAGCGATGTGAGTCTGAGGGTGAGAGCGATGCTGCTTTCGATGGTCCATGTGATGGTGCATGACACGCTGCATGCAATGGACAGTGCAATGCAAAGTGTGATCTTGAGAGAGGTCTTGAGAGCGGTCTTGAGAGCGACAGTGAGTGCAATTTTGAGTGTCATGGTGGGAACAACGTTGAGAGTGATGGTGAGTGCGATGGCATGTGCGATGGTGAGAACGATGGTGAGGGTGATGGTGAGAGCGATGTTGAGTGTGATGGTGAGAGTGATGGTGAGAGCGATGGTAAGTGCAATGGTAAGTGCGATGGTGAATGCGATGGTGAGTGTGATGGTGAGAGAGATGTTGAGAGTGAAGTTCAGTGCAATGGTGAGAGCGATGATGGGTGCAATTGTGAGAACAACGGTTAGTGCGAAGGTGAGATCGATGGTGACTGCGAGGGTGAATGCGTTGTTGAGAGCGATGTTGAGAGCGATGGTGAGTGTGATGGCGAATGTGATGTTGAGTTCGAGGGTGAGAGCGATGGTGACTGCGAGCGTGAGTGCGATGGGGAGAGCGATATCGAGAGTGATGGTGACTGCCACAGTGAGAGAGCTGATGAGTGCGATAAGTACGATTGTGAGAGTGATGCTGAGTGCGATGGCGAGGATGATGATGAGTGCGATGGTGAGAACAATGGTGAGAGTATCGTGAGTGCAACGGTGACAGTATTGCTGCATGCGATGGTCCATTTAATGGTGAGTGAGATGGTGTGTGTGATGGTGAGAGCGAAGCGATGATGAGAGCGATGATGAGTGCAAAGGTGAGTGCTATGGTGAGAGCGATGGTGAGTGCAATGTTGAGAGCGATGGTGAGAGCGATGGAGGGTGCGATGATGACGGTGATTGTGAGAGTGATGGTGAGTGTGATTGTGAGAGTGAAGCTGCGTGCAACTGTCCGTGTGATGGTGCATGCCAGGGTGCATGCGATGGAGAGTGCGATGCCGAGAGTGATATTGGGAGCGATCTTGAGAGCGATGGTGAGTGCGATTGTAAAAGCGATTGTTAGTGCCAAAGTGCGTGTGATGGTGAGTGCGATGGTGAGTCAGATGGTGAGCATGATGGGGAAAGAGATGGTGAGTGTGAAGGTGAGTGTGATGGTGTGCACGATTGTGCATGCAATCGTTAGAGCAATGGAAAGTGCGATGGTTAGTGCGATGGTGACAGCGATGATGAGAGTGATGGTGAAAGCGATTGTGAATTCGAAGGTGTGGGTGAGGGTGTGTGCGATGGAGACTGGGATGCTGAGTGAGATGGTGAGAGAGATGGTGAAAGCAATTGTGAGTGCAATGATGAGTGCGATGCTGAGTGCGATGGTGCATGTGATGGTGCCAGCTATCGTGAGTGTGTTGGAGAGAGTGATGGTGAGTGTGATGTTCAGTGCTATGGTGAAACAGATAGTGCGTGTGACGGTGCACGCGACAGTGTGTGCCACTGTGCGTACAACAGTGTGTGCAATGGTGAGTTCAATGTGTAGTGCAACCATGAGAACAATGTTGAGTGCGACAGTGAGTGCAAGGGTGAGAGCCATGGTGTGTGCGATGGTTCGTTCGATGGAGTTGCGATGCTGAGTTTGATGGTTAGAGCGATCTAGAGTGTGATGATGAGTGCGATGGTGATTGTGATGGTGAGAGCGATGGTGAGTGAGATGGTGGGTGCAATAGTGAGAGCCATGGTGAATTCAACAGTGAGTGCGATGTTGAGAGCGATGGTGAGTGTGATGGTGAGCGCGATGGTGAGTACGATGGTGAGAGCGATGCTGAGTGTGATGGTGAGACCGATGGTGCATGCGATGGTGCGAGGGATGATGAGTGTGATGGTGAGAGTGATGGTGAGTGCAATGTTCGATGCAATGCTGAGAGTGATAGTGCGTGCGATGTTACGTGCAAAAATGTGGGCCATGGTGCATGCGACAGTTTGTGAGACAGTGAGTGCAACGGTGAGTGCGACAGTGAGAGCAAAGTTGAGTGCGATGGATAGTGTGAGGGTGAGACCAATGGTGCCTGCGATGTTGCGTGCAATACAGAATGCCATGCTGAACGCGATGATAGGAACGATCGTGAAAGCGATCGTGAGTGCGATGGTGAGAGCGATGATGAGTGCGAGTGTGAGAGCAATGGTGAGTGCGATGGTGAGATCGATGGTGACTGCGAGGGTGAGTGCATTGGTGAGAGCGATGGTGAGAGTGATGATGAGAGCGATGGTGAGGCGATGGTGAGAGTGATGGTGAGTGATTTGCTGGGTGCGATGGTGAGAGCGATCATGAGAGCAATGTTGAGTGCGATGGTGAGAGCAATGTTGAGTGCGATGGCGAGTGTGATGTTGTGTGCGAGGGTGAGAGTGATCGTGAGTGTGAGGGTGAGAGTGATGGTGAGAGCGATGGTGAGAGTGATGGTGAGTACGATGGTGAGTACGTTGGTGCGTGCCATGCTGCGAGCTTTGGTGAGCGCCATGGTGAGACCGATGGTGAGAGCGAGGATAAGTGTGATGGTTAGAGTGATGCTGAGAGTAACGGTGAGTGCAGTGGTGAGTGCAGTGATGAGTGTGATACGGCAGTGCACATGATGGTGGGTGCGACAGTGATTGGGACGGTGAGAGTGAGCATGAGAGCGAAAGCGCGTGTGATGGTGCATGCGATGGAGAGTGCTTGGCTGAGTGCGATGGTGAGAGCAATTTTGAGAGCGATTGTGAGTATGATGGAGAGTGTGATGGTGAGAACCATGGTGACAGACATGGTGAGTGCGATGTTGAGAGCGATGGTGAGAGTGTTAGAGCGTGTGATGGAGCACGTGACACTGTGTGCCCCAGTGCATGCTATGGTGAGTGCTATGGGGAGTGCAATGGGGAGTGCAATGGTGAGAGTGATGGTGAAAGTGAATGTGAGTGCAAAGGTGTGTGCGATTGTGAGTGTGACTGTGAGTCTTATGGTGAGAAGATGGTAAGTGCGATGGTGAGAGCAATGGTGAGTGTGATGATGAGAGTGATGGTGAGAGCGACGGTGATGGTGATGGTGAGAGCGATGGTGTGTACGATTATGAGTGTGATGGTGAGAGCGATGTGAGTCCGAGGGTGAGAGCGATGCTGCTTTCGATGGTCCATGTGATGGTGCGTGACACGCTGCATGCAATGGACAGTGCAATGCCAAGTGTGATCTTGAGAGTGGTCTTGAGAGCGACAGTGAGTGCAATTTTGAGTGTCATGGTGGGAACGACGGTGAGAGTGATGGTGAGTGCGATGGCATGTGCGATGGTGAGAACGATGGTGAGGGTGATGGTGAGAGCGATGTTGAGTGTGATGGTGAGAGTGATGGTGAGAGCGACGGTAAGTGCAATGGTAAGTGCGATGGTGAGTGCGATGTTGAGGGTGATGGTGAGTGCGATGGTGAGTGCTATCGTGAGAGTGATGGTGAGTGAGATGGTGAGTGTGATGGAGCGTACGATGGTGTGTGTGGTGGTGAGAGCGACGGAGAGTGTGATAGGCAGTGCGATGCTGACAGTGATAGTGAGAGCGATGTTGAAAGTGATTGTGATTGCAAAGGTGTGTGCGATGGTGAGAGAGATCTTGAGAGCGATGGTGAGTGCGATGGTGAGTGGGATGGTGCATGTGATGGTGAGTGCGATGGTGTGCGTGATAGTGAGAGCAATGGCGCGTGCGATGGTGATTGCGACATTGAGACCGATGGTGAGAGCGGTGGTGAGTGCAATCGTGAGTGCAATGGTGAGAGCGATGATGAGTGCCAGTGTGAGAGCAATGGTGAGTGTGATGGTGAAATCGATGGTGACTCTGAGGGTGAATGCGTTGGTGAGAGCGATGGTGAGAGCGAAGGTGAGTGCGATGTTGAGAACGATGGTGAGAGTGATGATGACAGCGATGGTGAGGCGATGGTGAGTGCAATGGTGAGTGCTATGCTGTGTGTGACGGTGAGAGCGATTTTGAGTGCGATGGTGGGAACGATGGTGAGTGCGATGGTGAATGTGATGGTGAGTGCGAGGGTGAGAGTGATGGTGAGTGTGAGGGTGAGTGCGATGGGGAGAGCGATAATGAGAGTGATGGTGACTGCCACAGTGAGAGAGCTGATGAGTGCGATGAGTACGATTGTGAGAGTGATGGTGGGTGCGATGGCGAGGGCGATGATGGGTAAGATGGTGAGAACAATGGTGAGAGCTATGGTGAGTGCGACGGTGACAGTGATGCTGCGTGCGCTGGTCCATTTAATTGTGAGTGAGATGGTGTGTGTGATGGTCAGAGTGAAGCGATGATGAGAGCGATAATGAGTGCAATGGTGAGTGCTATGCTGAGAGCGATGGTGAGAGCGATGGAGGGTGCGATGATCAGTCTGATGGTGAGAGCGATAGTGAGAGTGATGGTGAGTGTGAGGGTGACATCAATGTTGCGTGCAATGATCCGTGTGATGCTGAGTGTGATGGTGACTGCGATGGTGAGTGTGATGCTGAGAGCTATGGTGTGTTCGATGATGAGTGCGATGGTGAGAGCAACGGAGAGTGCGATGGTGAGAGTGATGATGAGTGTGATAGTGTGTGCGATGGTCAGTGTGATGTTGAGGGCGATGGTGAGACCGATGATGAGAGCCATAGTGAGTGAGACGTGGAGTGCGATGGTAAAAGCAATGGTGAGAACAAAGGCGAGAGCAATGGTGAGAGCGATGGTGAGTGCGATGATGACGGTGATTGTGAGAGTGATGGTGAGTGTGATTGTGAGAGTGAAGCTGTGTGCAACTGTCCGTGTGATGGTGCATGCCAGGGTGTATGCGATGGAGAGTGCGATGCCGAGAGTGATATTGGGAGCGATCTTGAGAGCGATGGTGAGTGCGATTGTAAAACCGATTGTTAGTGCCAAAGTGCGTGTGATGGTGAGTGCGATGGTGAGTCAGATGGTGAGCATGATGGGGAAAGAGATGGTGAGTGTGAAGGTGAGTGCAATGGTGTGCACGATTGTGCATGCAATCGTTAGAGCAATGGAAAGTGCGATGGTTAGTGCGATGGTGACAGCGATGATGAGAGTGATGGTGAAAGCGATTGTGAATTCGAAGGTGTGGGTGAGGGTGTGTGCGATGGAGACTGGGATGCTGAGTGAGATGGTGAGAGAGGTGGTGAAAGCAATTGTGAGTGCAATGATGAGTGCGATGCTGAGTGCGATGGTGCATGCGATGGTGCCAGCTATCGTGAGTGTGTTGGAGAGAGTGATGGTGAGTGTGATGTTCGGTGCTATGGTGAAACAGATAGTGCGTGTGACGGTGCACGTGACAGTGTGTGCCACTGTGCGTACAACAGTGTGTGCATAGGTGAGTTCAATGTGTAGTGCAACCATGAGAACAATGTTGAGTGCGACAGTGAGTGCAAGGGTGAGAGCCATGGTGTGTGCGATGGTTCGTTCGATGGAGTTGCGATGCTGAGTTTGATGGTTAGAGCGATCTAGAGTGTGATGATGAGTGCGATGGTGATTGTGATGGTGAGAGCGATGGTGAGTGAGATGGTGGGTGCAATAGTGAGAGCCATGGTGAATTCAACAGTGAGTGCGATGTTGAGAGCGATGGTGAGTGTGATGGTGAGCGCGATGGTGAGTACGATGGTGAGAGCGATGCTGAGTGTGATGGTGAGACCGATGGTGCATGCGATGGTGCGAGGGATGATGAGTGTGATGGTGAGAGTGATGGTGAGTGCAATGTTCGATGCAATGCTGAGAGTGATAGTGCGTGCGATGTTACGTGCAAAAATGTGGGCCATGGTGCATGCGACAGTTTGTGAGACAGTGAGTGCAACGGTGAGTGCGACAGTGAGAGCAAAGTTGAGTGCGATGGATAGTGTGAGGGTGAGACCAATGGTGCCTGCGATGTTGCGTGCAATACAGAATGCCATGCTGAACGCGATGATAGGAACGATCGTGAAAGCGATCGTGAGTGCGATGGTGAGAGCGATGATGAGTGCGAGTGTGAGAGCAATGGTGAGTGCGATGGTGAGATCGATGGTGACTGCGAGGGTGAGTGCATTGGTGAGAGCGATGGTGAGAGTGATGATGAGAGCGATGGTGAGGCGATGGTGAGAGTGATGGTGAGTGATTTGCTGGGTGCGATGGTGAGAGCGATCATGAGAGCAATGTTGAGTGCGATGGTGAGAGCAATGTTGAGTGCGATGGCGAGTGTGATGTTGTGTGCGAGGGTGAGAGTGATCGTGAGTGTGAGGGTGAGAGTGATGGTGAGAGCGATGGTGAGAGTGATGGTGAGTACGATGGTGAGTACGTTGGTGCGTGCCATGCTGCGAGCTTTGGTGAGCGCCATGGTGAGACCGATGGTGAGAGCGAGGATAAGTGTGATGGTTAGAGTGATGCTGAGAGTAACGGTGAGTGCAGTGGTGAGTGCAGTGATGAGTGTGATACGGCAGTGCACATGATGGTGGGTGCGACAGTGATTGGGACGGTGAGAGTGAGCATGAGAGCGAAAGCGCGTGTGATGGTGCATGCGATGGAGAGTGCTTGGCTGAGTGCGATGGTGAGAGCAATTTTGAGAGCGATTGTGAGTATGATGGAGAGTGTGATGGTGAGAACCATGGTGACAGACATGGTGAGTGCGATGTTGAGAGCGATGGTGAGAGTGTTAGAGCGTGTGATGGAGCACGTGACACTGTGTGCCCCAGTGCATGCTATGGTGAGTGCTATGGTGAGTGCAATGGGGAGTGCAATGGTGAGAGTGATGGTGAAAGTGAATGTGAGTGCAAAGGTGTGTGCGATTGTGAGTGTGACTGTGAGTCTTATGGTGAGAAGATGGTAAGTGCGATGGTGAGAGCAATGGTGAGTGTGATGATGAGAGTGATGGTGAGAGCGACGGTGATGGTGATGGTGAGAGCGATGGTGTGTACGATTATGAGTGTGATGGTGAGAGCGATGTGAGTCCGAGGGTGAGAGCGATGCTGCTTTCGATGGTCCATGTGATGGTGCGTGACACGCTGCATGCAATGGACAGTGCAATGCCAAGTGTGATCTTGAGAGTGGTCTTGAGAGCGACAGTGAGTGCAATTTTGAGTGTGATCGTGGGAGCGATGGTGAGAGTGATGGTGAGTGAGATGGCATTTGCGATGGTGAGAACGATGGTGAGGGTGATAGTGATGGTGAGAGCGATGGTAAGTGCAATGGTAAGTGCGATGGTGAGTGCGATGTTGAGGGTGATGGTGAGTGCGATGGTGAGTGCTATCGTGAGAGTGATGGTGAGTGAGATGGTGAGTGTGATGGAGCGTACGATGGTGTGTGTGATGGTGAGAGCGATGGAGAGTGTGATAGGCAGTGCGATGCTGACAGTGATAATGAGAGCGATGTTGAAAGTGATTGTGATTGCAAAGGTGTGTGCGATGGTGAGAGAGATCTTGAGAGCGATGGTGCGTGCGATGGTGAGTGGGATGGTGCATGTGATGGTGAGTGCGATGGTGTGCGTGATAGTGAGAGCAATGGCGCGTGCGATGGTGATTGCGACATTGAGACCGATGGTGAGAGCGATGGTGAGTGCAATCGTGAGTGCAATGGTGAGAGCGATGATGAGTGCAAGTGTGAGAGCAATGGTGAGTGCGATGGTGAAATCGATGGTGACTCTGAGGGTGAATGCGTTGGTGAGAGCGATGGTGAGAGCGAAGGTGAGTGCGATGTTGAGAACGATGGTGAGAGTGATGATGACAGCGATGGTGAGGCGATGGTGAGTGCGATGGTGAGTGCTATGCTGTGTGTGACTGTGAGAGCGATTTTGCGTGCGATGGTGGGAGCGATGGTGAGTGCTATGGTGAATGTGATGGTGAGTGCGAGGGTGAGAGCGATGGTGAGTGTGAGGGTGAGTGCGATGGGGAGAGCGATAATGAGAGTGATGGTGACTGCCACAGTGAGAGAGCTGATGAGTGCGATGAGTACGATTGTGAGAGTGATGGTGGGTGCAATGGCGAGGGCGATGATGAGTAAGATGGTGAGAACAATGGTGAGAGCTATGGTGAGTGCGACGGTGACAGGGATGCTGCGTGCGCTGGTCCATTTAATTGTGAGTGAGATGGTGTGTGTGATGGTCAGAGTGAAGCGATGATGAGAGCGATAATGAGTGCAATGGTGAGTGCTATGCTGAGAGCGATGGTGAGAGCGATGGAGGGTGCGATAATCAGTCTGATGGTGAGAGCGATAGTGAGAGTGATGGTGAGTGTGAGGGTGACATCAATGTTGCGTGCAATGATCCGTGTGATGCTGAGTGCGATGGTGACTGCGATGGTGAGTGTGATGCTGAGAGCTATGGTGTGTTCGATGGTGAGTGCGATGGTGAGAGCAACGGAGAGTGCGATGGTGAGAGTGATGACGAGTGTGATAGTGTGTGCGATGGTCAGTGTGATGCTGAGGGCGATGGTGAGACTGATGATGAGAGCCATAGTGAGTGAGACGTGGAGTGCAATGGTAAAAGCAATGGTGAGAACAAAGGCGAGAGCAATGGTGAGAGCGATGGTGAGTGCGATGATGACGGTGATTGTGAGAGTGATGGTGAGTGTGATTGTGAGAGTGAAGCTGCGTGCAACTGTCCGTGTGATGGTGCATGCCAGGGTGCATGCGATGGAGAGTGCGATGCCGAGAGTGATATTGGGAGCGATCTTGAGAGCGATGGTGAGTGCGATTGTAAAAGCGATTGTTAGTGCCAAAGTGCGTGTGATGGTGAGTGCGATGGTGAGTCAGATGGTGAGCATGATGGGGAAAGAGATGGTGAGTGTGAAGGTGAGTGCGATGGTGTGCACGATTGTGCATGCAATCGTTAGAGCAATGGAAAGTGCGATGGTTAGTGCGATGGTGACAGCGATGATGAGAGTGATGGTGAAAGCGATTGTGAATTCGAAGGTGTGGGTGAGGGTGTGTGCGATGGAGACTGGGATGCTGAGTGAGATGGTGAGAGAGATGGTGAAAGCAATTGTGAGTGCAATGATGAGTGCGATGCTGAGTGCGATGGTGCATGCGATGGTGCCAGCTATCGTGAGTGTGTTGGAGAGAGTGATGGTGAGTGTGATGTTCAGTGCTATGGTGAAACAGATAGTGCGTGTGACGGTGCACGCGACAGTGTGTGCCACTGTGCGTACAACAGTGTGTGCAATGGTGAGGTCAATGTGTAGTGCAACCATGAGAACAATGTTGAGTGCGACAGTGAGTGCAAGGGTGAGAGCCATGGTGTGTGCGATGGTTCGTTCGATGGAGTTGCGATGCTGAGTTTGATGGTTAGAGCGATCTAGAGTGTGGTGATGAGTGCGATGGTGATTGTGATGGTGAGAGCGATGGTGAGTGAGATGGTGGGTGCAATAGTGAGAGCCATGGTGAATTCAACAGTGAGTGCGATGTTGAGAGCGATGGTGAGTGTGATGGTGAGAGCGATGGTGAGTACGATGGTGAGAGCGATGCTGAGTGTGATGGTGAGACCGATGGTGCATGCGATGGTGCGAGGGATGATGAGTGTGATGGTGAGAGTGATGGTGAGTGCAATGTTCGATGCAATGCTGAGAGTGATAGTGCGTGCGATGTTACGTGCAAAAATGTGGGCCATGGTGCATGCGACAGTTTGTGAGACAGTGAGTGCAACGGTGAGTGCGACAGTGAGAGCAAAGTTGAGTGCGATGGATAGTGTGAGGGTGAGACCAATGGTGCCTGCGATGTTGCGTGCAATACAGAATGCCATGCTGAGCGCGATGATAGGAACAATCGTGAAAGCGATCGTGAGTGTGATGGTGAGAGCGATGATGAGTGCGAGTGTGAGAGCAATGGTGAGTGCGATGGTGAGATCGATGGTGACTGCGAGGGTGAGTGCATTGGTGAGAGCGATGGTGAGAGTGATGATGAGAGCGATGGTGAGGCAATGGTGAGAGTGATGGTGAGTGATTTGCTGGGTGCGATGGTGAGAGCAATCGTGAGAGCAATGTTGAGTGCGATGGCGAGTGTGATGTTGTGTGCGGGGGTGAGAGTAATCGTGAGTGTGAGGGTGAGAGTGATGGTGAGAGCGATGGTGAGAGTGATGGTGAGTACGATGGTGAGTACGTTGGTGAGTGCCATGCTGCGAGCTTTGGTGAGCGCCATGGTGAGACCGATGGTGAGAGCGAGGATAAGTGTGATGGTTAGAGTGATGCTGAGAGTAACGGTGAGTGCAGTGGTGAGTGCAGTGATGAGTGTGATACGGCAGTGCACATGATGGTGGGTGCGACAGTGATTGGGACGGTGAGAGTGAGCATGAGAGCGAAAGCGCGTGTGATGGTGCATGCGATGGAGAGTGCTTGGCTGAGTGCGATGGTGAGAGCAATTTTGAGAGCGATTGTGAGTATGATGGAGAGTGTGATGGTGAGAACCATGGTGACAGACATGGTGAGTGCGATGTTGAGAGCGATGTTGAGAGTGTTAGAGCATGTGATGGAGCACGTGACAGTGTGTGCCCCAGTGCATGCTATGGTGAGTGCTATGGTGAGTGCAATGGGGAGTGCAATGGTGAGAGTGATGGTGAAAGCGAATGTGAGTGCAAAGGTGTGTGCGATTGTGAGTGTGACTGTGAGTCTTATGGTGAGAAGATGGTAAGTGCGATGGTGAGAGCAATGGTGAGTGTGATGATGAGAGTGATGGTGAGAGCGACGGTGATGGTGAGAGAGATGGTGTGTACGATTATGAGTGTGATGGTGAGAGCGATGTGAGTCCGAGGGTGAGAGCGATGTTGCTTTCGATGGTCCATGTGATGGTGCGTGACACGCTGCATGCAATGGACAGTGCAATGCCAAGTGTGATCTTGAGAGTGGTCTTGAGAGCGACAGTGAGTGCAATTTTGAGTGTCATGGTGGGAACGACGGTGAGAGTGATGGTGATTGCGATGGCATGTGCGATGGTGAGAACGATGGTGAGGGTGATGGTGAGAGCGATGTTGAATGTGATGGTGAGAGTGATGGTGAGAGCGATGGTAAGTGCAATGGTAAGTGCGATGGTGAATGCGATGGTGAGTGTGATGGTGAGAGAGATGTTGAGAGCGAAGTTCAGTGCAAAGGTGAGAGCGATGATGAGTGCAATTGTGAGAACAATGGTTAGTGCGAAGGTGAGATCGATGGTGACTGCGAGGGTGAATGCGTTGTTGAGAGCGATGGTGAGAGCGATGGTGAGTGTGATGGCGAATGTGATGTTGAGTTCGAGGGTGAGAGCGATGGTGACTGCGAGCGTGAGTGCGATGGGGAGAGCGATATCGATAGTGATGGTGACTGCCACAGTGAGAGAGCTGATGAGTGCGATAAGTACGATTGTGAGAGTGATGGTGAGTGCGATGGCGAGGATGATGATGAGTGCGATGGTGAGAACAATGGTGAGAGTATCGTGAGTGCAACGGTGACAGTATTGCTGCATGCGATGGTCCATTTAATGGTGAGTGAGATGGTGTGTGTGATGGTGAGAGCGAAGCGATGATGAGAGCGATGATGAGTGCAAAGGTGAGTGCTATGGTGAGAGCGATGGTGAGTGCAATGTTGAGAGCGATGGTGAGAGCGATGGAGGGTGCGATGATGACGGTGATTGTGAGAGTGATGGTGAGTGTGATTGTGAGAGTGAAGCTGCGTGCAACTGTCCGTGTGATGGTGCATGCCAGGGTGCATGCGATGGAGAGTGCGATGCCGAGAGTGATATTGGGAGCCATCTTGAGAGCGATGGTGAGTGCGATTGTAAAAGCGATTGTTAGTGCCAAAGTGCGTGTGATGGTGAGTGCGATGGTGAGTCAGATGGTGAGCATGATGGGGAAAGAGATGGTGAGTGTGAAGGTGAGTGCGATGGTGTGCACGATTGTGCATGCAATCGTTAGAGCAATGGAAAGTGCGATGGTTAGTGCGATGGTGACAGCGATGATGAGAGTGATGGTGAAAGCGATTGTGAATTCGAAGGTGTGGGTGAGGATGTGTGCGATGGAGACTGGGATGCTGAGTGAGATGGTGAGAGAGATGGTGAAAGCAATTGTGAGTGCAATGATGAGTGCGATGCTGAGTGCGATGGTGCATGCGATGGTGCCAGCTATCGTGAGTGTGTTGGAGAGAGTGATGGTGAGTGTGATGTTCAGTGCTATGGTGAAACAGATAGTGCGTGTGACGGTGCACGCGACAGTGTGTGCCACTGTGCGTACAACAGTGTGTGCAATGGTGAGTTCAATGTGTAGTGCAACCATGAGAACAATGTTGAGTGCGACAGTGAGTGCAAGGGTGAGAGCCATGGTGTGTGCGATGGTTCGTTCGATGGAGTTGCGATGCTGAGTTTGATGGTTAGAGCGATCTAGAGTGTGATGATGAGTGCGATGGTGATTGTGATGGTGAGAGCGATGGTGAGTGAGATGGTGGGTGCAATAGTGAGAGGCATGGTGAATTCAACAGTGAGTGCGATGTTGAGAGCGATGCTGAGTGTGATGGTGAGACCGATGGTGCATGCGATGGTGCGAGGGATGATGAGTGTGATGTTGAGAGTGATGGTGAGTGCAATGTTCGATGCAATGCTGAGAGTGATAGTGCGTGCGATGTTACGTGCAAAAATGTGGGCCATGGTGCATGCGACAGTTTGTGAGACAGTAAGTGCAACGGTTTGTGCGACAGTGAGAGCAAAGTTGAGTGCGATGGATAGTGTGAGGGTGAGACCAATGGTGCCTGCGATGTTGCGTGCAATACAGAATGCCATGCTGAGCGCGATGATAGGAACAATCGTGAAAGCGATCGTGAGTGCGATGGTGAGAGTGATGATGAGTGCGAGTGTGAGAGCAATGGTGAGTCCGTTGGTGAAATCGATGGTGACTCCGAGGGTGAATGCGTTGGTGAGAGCGATGGTGAGAGCGAAGGTGAGTGCGATGTTGAGAACGATGGTGAGAGTGATGATGACAGCGATGGTGAGACGATGGTGAGTGCGATGGTGAGTGCTATGCTGTGTGTGACGGTGAGAGCGAATTTGAGTGCGATGGTGGGAGCGATGGTGAGTGCGATGGTGAATGTGATGGTGAGTGCGAGGGTGAGAGCGATGGTGAATGTGAGGGTGAGTGTGATGGGGAGAGCAATAATGAGAGTGATGGTGACTGCCACAGTGAGAGAGCTGATGAGAGCGATGAGTACGATTGTGAGAGTGATGGTGGGTGCAATGGCGAGGGCGATGATGAGTGCGATGGTGAGAACAATGGTGAGAGCTATGGTGAGTGCGACGGTGACAGGGATGCTGCGTGCGATGGTCCATTTAATGGTGAGTGAGATGGTGTGTGTGATGGTCAGAGTGAAGCGATGATGAGAGCGATGATGAGTGCAATGGTGAGTGCTATGCTGAGAGCGATGGTGAGAGCGATGGAGGGTGCGATGATCAGTCCGATGGTGAGAGCGATAGTGAGAGTGATGGTGAGTGTGAGGGTGACATCAATATTGCGTGCAATGATCCGTGTGATGCTGAGTGCGATGGTGACTGCGATAGTGAGTGTGATGCTGAGAGCTATGGTGTGTTCGATGGTGAGTGCGATGGTGAGAGCAACGGAGAGTGCGATGGTGAGAGTGACGATGAGTGCGATAGAGTGTGCAATGGTCAGTGTGATGTTGAGGGCGATGGTGAGACCGATGATGAGAGCCATAGTGAGTGAGACGTGGAGTGCGATGGTGAAAGCAATGGTGAGAACAAAGGTGAGAGCAATGGTGAGAGCGATGGTGAGTGCGATGATGACGGTGATTGTGAGAGTGATGGTGAGTGTGATTGTGAGAGTGAAGCTGCGTGCAACTGTCCGTGTGATGGTGCATGCCAGGGTGCATGCGATGGAGAGTGCGATGCCGAGAGTGATATTGGGAGCCATCTTGAGAGCGATGGTGAGTGCGATTGTAAAAGCGATTGTTAGTGCCAAAGTGCGTGTGATGGTGAGTGCGATGGTGAGTCAGATGGTGAGCATGATGGGGAAAGAGATGGTGAGTGTGAAGGTGAGTGCGATGGTGTGCACGATTGTGCATGCAATCGTTAGAGCAATGGAAAGTGCGATGGTTAGTGCGATGGTGACAGCGATGATGAGAGTGATGGTGAAAGCGATTGTGAATTCGAAGGTGTGGGTGAGGGTGTGTGCGATGGAGACTGGGATGCTGAGTGAGATGGTGAGAGAGATGGTGAAAGCAATTGTGAGTGCAATGATGAGTGCGATGCTGAGTGCGATGGTGCATGCGATGGTGCCAGCTATCGTGAGTGTGTTGGAGAGAGTGATGGTGAGTGTGATGTTCAGTGCTATGGTGAAACAGATAGTGCGTGTGACGGTGCACGCGACAGTGTGTGCCACTGTGCGTACAACAGTGTGTGCAATGGTGAGTTCAATGTGTAGTGCAACCATGAGAACAATGTTGAGTGCGACAGTGAGTGCAAGGGTGAGAGCCATGGTGTGTGCGATGGTTCGTTCGATGGAGTTGCGATGCTGAGTTTGATGGTTAGAGCGATCTAGAGTGTGATGATGAGTGCGATGGTGATTGTGATGGTGAGAGCGATGGTGAGTGAGATGGTGGGTGCAATAGTGAGAGCCATGGTGAATTCAACAGTGAGTGCGATGTTGAGAGCGATGGTGAGTGTGATGGTGAGAGCGATGGTGAGTACGATGGTGAGAGCGATGCTGAGTGTGATGGTGAGACCGATGGTGCATGCGATGGTGCGACGGATGATGAGTGTGATGGTGAGAGTGATGGTGAGTGCAATGTTCGATGCAATGCTGAGAGTGATAGTGCGTGCGATGTTACGTGCAAAAATGTGGGCCATGGTGCATGCGACAGTTTGTGAGACAGTGAGTGCAACGGTGAGTGCGAC
Organism: Globicephala melas; assembly: GCF_963455315.2. Lineage (NCBI taxonomy): Eukaryota > Metazoa > Chordata > Mammalia > Artiodactyla > Delphinidae > Globicephala > Globicephala melas. The sequence goes on along the minus strand of NC_083326.1, from coordinate 30,558,332 downwards.
AGTGAGAGCAAAGTTGAGTGCGATGGATAGTGTGAGGTTGAGACCAATGGTGCCTGCAATGTTGCGTGCAATACAGAATGCCATGCTGAACGCGATGATAGGAACGATCGTGAAAGCGATCGTGAGTGCGATGGTGAGAGCGATGATGAGTGCGAGTGTGAGAGCAATGGTGAGTGCGATGGTGAGATCGATGGTGACTGCGAGGGTGAGTGCATTGGTGAGAGCGATGGTGAGAGTGATGATGAGAGTGATGGTGAGGCGATGGTGAGAGTGATGGTGAGTGATTTGCTGGGTGCGATGGTGAGAGCGATCATGAGAGCAATGTTGAGTGCGATGGTGAGAGCAATGTTGAGTGCGATGGCGAGTGTGATGTTGTGTGCGAGGGTGAGAGTGATCGTGAGTGTGAGGGTGAGAGTGATGGTGAGAGCGATGGTGAGAGTGATGGTGAGTACGATGGTGAGTACGTTGGTGCGTGCCATGCTGCGAGCTTTGGTGAGCGCCATGGTGAGACCGATGGTGAGAGCGAGGATAAGTGTGATGGTTAGAGTGATGCTGAGAGTAACGGTGAGTGCAGTGGTGAGTGCAGTGATGAGTGTGATACGGCAGTGCACATGATGGTGGGTGCGACAGTGATTGGGACGGTGAGAGTGAGCATGAGAGCGAAAGCGCGTGTGATGGTGCATGCGATGGAGAGTGCTTGGCTGAGTGCGATGGTGAGAGCAATTTTGAGAGCGATTGTGAGTATGATGGAGAGTGTGATGGTGAGAACCATGGTGACAGACATGGTGAGTGCGATGTTGAGAGCGATGGTGAGAGTGTTAGAGCGTGTGATGGAGCACGTGACACTGTGTGCCCCAGTGCATGCTATGGTGAGTGCTATGGTGAGTGCGATGGGGAGTGCAATGGTGAGAGTGATGGTGAAAGTGAATGTGAGTGCAAAGGTGTGTGCGATTGTGAGTGTGACTGTGAGTCTTATGGTGAGAAGATGGTAAGTGCGATGGTGAGAGCAATGGTGAGTGTGATGATGAGAGTGATGGTGAGAGCGACGGTGATGGTGATGGTGAGAGCGATGGTGTGTACGATTATGAGTGTGATGGTGAGAGCGATGTGAGTCCGAGGGTGAGAGCGATGCTGCTTTCGATGGTCCATGTGATGGTGCGTGACACGTTGCATGCAATGGACAGTGCAATGCCAAGTGTGATCTTGAGAGTGGTCTTGAGAGTGACAGTGAGTGCAATTTTGAGTGTCATGGTGGGAACGACGGTGAGAGTGATGGTGAGTGCGATGGCATGTGCGATGGTGAGAACGATGGTGAGGGTGATGGTGAGAGCGATGTTGAGTGTGATGGTGAGAGTGATGGTGAGAGCGATGGTAAGTGCAATGGTAAGTGCGATGGTGAGTGCGATGTCGAGGGTGATGGTGAGTGCGATGGTGAGTGCTATCGTGAGAGTGATGGTGAGTGAGATGGTGAGTGTGATGGAGCGTACGATGGTGTGTGTGATGGTGAGAGCGACGGAGAGTGTGATAGGCAGTGCGATGCTGACAGTGATAGTGAGAGCGATGTTGAAAGTGATTGTGATTGCAAAATTGTGTGTGCGATGGTGAGAGAGATCTTGAGAGCGATGGTGAGTGCGATGGTGAGTGGGATGGTGCATGTGATGGTGAGTGCGATGGTGTGCGTGATAGTGAGAGCAATGGCGCGTGCGATGGTGATTGCGACATTGAGACCGATGGTGAGAGCGGTGGTGAGTGCAATCGTGAGTGCAATGGTGAGAGCGATGATGAGTGCAAGTGTGAGAGCAATGGTGAGTGTGATGGTGAAATCGATGGTGACTCTGAGGGTGAATGCGTTGGTGAGAGCGATGGTGAGAGCGAAGGTGAGTGCGATGTTGAGAACGATGGTGAGAGTGATGATGACAGCGATGGTGAGGCGATGGTGAGTGCAATGGTGAGTGCTATGCTGTGTGTGACGGTGAGAGCGATTTTGAGTGCGATGGTGGGAGCGATGGTGAGTGCGATGGTGAATGTGATGGTGAGTGCGAGGGTGAGAGCGATGGTGAGTGTGAGGGTGAGTGCGATGGGGAGAGCGATAATGAGAGTGATGGTGACTGCCACAGTGAGAGAGCTGATGAGTGCGATGAGTACGATTGTGAGAGTGATGGTGGGTGCGATGGCGAGGGCGATGATGGGTAAGATGGTGAGAACAATGGTGAGAGCTATGGTGAGTGCGACGGTGACAGTGATGCTGCGTGCGCTGGTCCATTTAATTGTGAGTGAGATGGTGTGTGTGATGGTCAGAGTGAAGCGATGATGAGAGCGATAATGAGTGCAATGGTGAGTGCTATGCTGAGAGCGATGGTGAGAGCGATGGAGGGTGCGATGATCAGTCCGATGGTGAGAGCGATAGTGAGAGTGATGGTGAGTGTGAGGGTGACATCAATGTTGCGTGCAATGATCCGTGTGATGCTGAGTGTGATGGTGACTGCGATGGTGAGTGTGATGCTGAGAGCTATGGTGTGTTCGATGATGAGTGCGATGGTGAGAGCAACGGAGAGTGCGATGGTGAGAGTGATGATGAGTGTGATAGTGTGTGCGATGGTCAGTGTGATGTTGAGGGCGATGGTGAGAACGATGATGAGAGCCATAGTGAGTGAGACGTGGAGTGCGATGGTAAAAGCAATGGTGAGAACAAAGGCGAGAGCAATGGTGAGAGCGATGGTGAGTGCGATGATGACGGTGATTGTGAGAGTGATGGTGAGTGTGATTGTGAGAGTGAAGCTGCGTGCAACTGTCCGTGTGATGGTGCATGCCAGGGTGCATGCGATGGAGAGTGCGATGCCGAGAGTGATATTGGGAGCGATCTTGAGAGCGATGGTGAGTGCGATTGTAAAAGCGATTGTTAGTGCCAAAGTGCGTGTGATGGTGAGTGCGATGGTGAGTCAGATGGTGAGCATGATGGGGAAAGAGATGGTGAGTGTGAAGGTGAGTGCGATGGTGTGCACGATTGTGCATGCAATCGTTAGAGCAATGGAAAGTGCGATGGTTAGTGCGATGCTGACAGCGATGATGAGAGTGATGGTGAAAGCGATTGTGAATTCGAAGGTGTGGGTGAGGGTGTGTGCGATGGAGACTGGGATGCTGAGTGAGATGGTGAGAGAGGTGGTGAAAGCAATTGTGAGTGCAATGATGAGTGCGATGCTGAGTGCGATGGTGCATGCGATGGTGCCAGCTATCGTGAGTGTGTTGGAGAGAGTGATGGTGAGTGTGATGTTCAGTGCTATGGTGAAACAGATAGTGCGTGTGATGGTGCACGCGACAGTGTGTGCCACTGTGCGTACAACAGTGTGTGCAATGGTGAGGTCAATGTGTAGTGCAACCATGAGAACAATGTTGAGTGCGACAGTGAGTGCAAGGGTGAGAGCCATGGTGTGTGCGATGGTTCGTTCGATGGAGTTGCGATGCTGAGTTTGATGGTTAGAGCGATCTAGAGTGTGATGATGAGTGCGATGGTGATTGTGATGGTGAGAGCGATGGTGAGTGAGATGGTGGGTGCAATAGTGAGAGCCATGGTGAATTCAATAGTGAGTGCGATGTTGAGAGCGATGGTGAGTGTGATGGTGAGCGCGATGGTGAGTACGATGGTGAGAGTGATGCTGAGTGTGATGGTGAGACCGATGGTGCATTCGATGGTGCGAGGGATGATGAGTGTGTTGGTGAGAGTGATGGTGAGTGCAATGTTCGATGCAATGCTGAGAGTGATAGTGCGTGCGATGTTACGTGCAAAAATGTGGGCTATGGTGCATGCGACAGTTTGTGAGACAGTGAGTGCAACGGTGAGTGCGACAGTGAGAGCAAAGTTGAGTGCGATGGATAGTGTGAGGGTGAGACCAATGGTGCCTGCGATGTTGCGTGCAATACAGAATGCCATGCCGAGCGCGATGATAGGAACGATCGTGAAAGCGATCGTGAGTGCGATGGTGAGAGCGATGATGAGTGCGAGTGTGAGAGCAATGGTGAGTGCGATGGTGAGATCGATGGTGACTGCGAGGGTGAGTGCATTGGTGAGAGCGATGGTGAGAGTGATGATGAGAGCGATGGTGAGGCGATGGTGAGAGTGATGGTGAGTGATTTGCTGGGTGCGATGGTGAGAGCGATCATGAGAGCAATGTTGAGTGCGATGGTGAGAGCAATGTTGAGTGCGATGGTGAGTGTGATGTTGTGTGCGAGGGTGAGAGTGATCGTGAGTGTGAGGGTGAGAGTGATGGTGAGAGCGATGGCGAGAGTGATGGTGAGTACGATGGTGAGTACGTTGGTGCGTGCCATGCTGCGAGCTTTGGTGAGCGCCATGGTGAGACCGATGGTGAGAGCGAGGATAAGTGTGATGGTTAGAGTGATGCTGAGAGTAACGGTGAGTGCAGTGGTGAGTGCAGTGATGAGTGTGATACGGCAGTGCACATGATGGTGGGTGCGACAGTGATTGGGACGGTGAGAGTGAGCATGAGAGCGAAAGCGCGTGTGATGGTGCATGCGATGGAGAGTGCTTGGCTGAGTGCGATGGTGAGAGCAATTTTGAGAGCGATTGTGAGTATGATGGAGAGTGTGATGGTGAGAACCATGGTGACAGACATGGTGAGTGCGATGTTGAGAGCGATGGTGAGAGTGTTAGAGCGTGTGATGGAGCACGTGACACTGTGTGCCCCAGTGCATGCTATGGTGAGTGCTATGGGGAGTGCAATGGGGAGTGCAATGGTGAGAGTGATGGTGAAAGTGAATGTGAGTGCAAAGGTGTGTGCGATTGTGAGTGTGACTGTGAGTCTTTTGGTGAGAAGATGGTAAGTGCGATGGTGAGAGCAATGGTGAGTGTGATGATGAGAGTGATGGTGAGAGCGACGGTGATGGTGATGGTGAGAGCGATGGTGTGTACGATTATGAGTGTGATGGTGAGAGCGATGTGAGTCTGAGGGTGAGAGCGATGCTGCTTTCGATGGTCCATGTGATGGTGCGTGACACGCTGCATGCAATGGACAGTGCAATGCAAAGTGTGATCTTGAGAGAGGTCTTGAGAGCGGTCTTGAGAGCGACAGTGAGTGCAATTTTGAGTGTCATGGTGGGAACAACGTTGAGAGTGATGGTGAGTGCGATGGCATGTGCGATGGTGAGAACGATGGTGAGGGTGATGGTGAGAGCGATGTTGAGTGTGATGGTGAGAGTGATGGTGAGAGCGATGGTAAGTGCAATGGTAAGTGCGATGGTGAATGCGATGGTGAGTGTGATGGTGAGAGAGATGTTGAGAGTGAAGTTCAGTGCAATGGTGAGAGCGATGATGGGTGCAATTGTGAGAACAACGGTTAGTGCGAAGGTGAGATCGATGGTGACTGCGAGGGTGAATGCGTTGTTGAGAGCGATGTTGAGAGCGATGGTGAGTGTGATGGCGAATGTGATGTTGAGTTCGAGGGTGAGAGCGATGGTGACTGCGAGCGTGAGTGCGATGGGGAGAGCGATA